>NC_139843.1:17765701-17938201 GCF_963691815.1 Echiichthys vipera | reverse complement strand
AGTAAATGAGCAGCCCTGTCTCCTAAAGGTTACATTCCATACAACTAAACTGCATTCCCTATCACTTTTCAAGGGAGATGTATTTTGTCCAGGTTTATGTTTGTTTTTGAGGTAACACATTTCTAATCAGGGGTGGCACAGTGGTGTGGTGTGGTGGTTAGCTAGTGTCGCCTAACAGCAGGAGGGTTCCTGGTTCTAATCTCAGCTGGGGCCCTTCTGTGTGGAGTTTGCATGTTCTCCCTGTGTCTCCGTGGGTTTTCTCCGGGTTCTTCGGCTTCCTCCCAAAGACATGCCTGTGTTAGGTTCATTGATGACTCTAAATTGTCCGTAGGTGTGAATGGTTGTCTGTCTCTGTTCGTCTCTATGTGCCCTGTGATAGACAGGTGACCCTGTTAAGGCCAAGCGATGGATGGATCATTCTAATTGTACCTTATGTATCTACTTATGTTGTCCAATTATTTAGTTGGTTCTGCGACCATGTCTGACATGGCTTGTTGACATTGACTTGTTTTAACTTAAATGTAACGTGCTCTACTTCCATCACACACAAACCATACTACCAACATATGTGACTTAAATTATGCACAAAACAAAAATCAATTCTAAAATCATCATCGTTTCCTGAACAAGTGGTTTTACTTCACTCACATCATTAAACACGTGTTTAAAACTACGACCATTTCCAAACGAGCATCTGTCGCTGGTACAAGGACATGTAATACGGAAATATGTTTCCCTCTAAACGTAACTGAGGATCTAGTTTAGTTGTATGGGATGGGAATATACCTTTTTAGGAGACAGGGTTTAAATAAGTGAATTCCCCAACTCCCAAAGACCGAGACATCTTTTTCAGACATGGACGCTTAATGATACCCACAAGCTTCAACGGTCAACTGACAGCTTGGTGTGTCAGTGCCCTGATCCCCAACTCCTTCTGTCCGCATGTCGAAGTGTGCTTCGATACTGATACCCAAATTGTTCCAGAAGGCTGTGCCATCAGTGTATGAACGGTTTGATTAGCTCCCAAAGCGCAGATCAGCACCTTGCACGGTAGCCTCATTCATCAGTGTAAGAATGTGTATTAACGGGTGAATGTGGTATGTAGTGTGGTGCTTTGAGTGGTCGGACGCCTAAGAATACGTCTTATAGGTCTTTTTACCAATGCGTCAGTTTGATGGGTCAGGTCAGCAATTGGCCAGGTGTGCGAAATTGAGAAAGAATAGCAATTTTATCTCTTTCTATAGGTCTCTTTTTTCATTCTTCTCATAATTATATCTGTTACTTTTTGTAGGTCCAAAGCAGTGCAGCATTGTTCCCATTCATATACTTCATCTTGTTTTGTCCCTGTCTATGATGGTATTCTTTCTTCACAACTTCAAGTGTGGTCGTTCAGACCAGCCACAACGCTTTTACCTTCCTTCACAAGAAACTGTTTGTTTCAACCATAGGCCAGCCTTTGGTTTAACTGTTTTCTTGCAATTTACCACATTCCTTAGCAACTAAGCATCACTCTTATGGATGATTAGACAGTTGGACAAACCCTTTTTTCCGTTCAAGGACAATATTTCTGATCAAACGCAATACTGAGTTCCTGGCCAGGCAGCTGCACCCGGAGTCCCAGACTCCCACGTTCACAGTGCGTCAGTTGGTTTGTCCTAAGTTGTAATTTAATAACTGTCCTGTATTGTCAGCTACTGTGAGGCCCTGTCTTGTGGAGGAGCCCTGGGCAGGCAGTATTCCATCATTCTATGGGAGAACTGGTTGGATCTGGGGCTGTAGGCAAATATAAAACTATCTACCATGTTTAGTCTGATGTACATGCTGGCTACTTGAAGGTGATGATGCTTATAGACTGCAAAGAGTGGAGCAAGGGACTGTTAGTAAGTCGGTCCCCTCGGCATATTAATGCTCTTGGGATACCTACGGGGTTGAATGCCAGTTTTAAATTTAGTAATCAGTATACGGCAACTACAGTATGGTTACGTCGTCTCTAAAAGCCTAAGGAAGGTTGTAGTAATGGTTGAAAAAAGCATAACTTGTATATATGAGACAGGTCACACTCTGAAATACTGTAATCAACGACAACTAACTCTGCCTCTCTGTCTGCTCACCTTTTACCAGAACAGTACCATCTGAACAACTCAGCTTACGGGCCGTTTGGACAAGGTCTTCCACATCCACAGAGCAACCACAGTACAGTGGGACTCAACAAATATACCTCCCTCAAAGCTGTGGGTAAGTCGGACACACAAACACACCACAAATGACGCTGACTCCAACTGACATAGTAACCTTTAGAGTACAGTAGGCTGGCAGTACGGGAGCGTTAACTGACGAGAGTCTCTTTGCCTCTTGGCAAACAGAGAGCTGATCTTAAAGAGGAGCCCATGCTGTTCCTGTCTATGGTGTGATTTCTTAGATCAATGCTTCTCAACCTGGGGGTTCCAACCCGAGGGGGGTCTCGAGATCATTTCCAAGGGTTGTCAGATGGTTGTGAAGAAAAAATAAATGACATATATATACATATTTTGACTGGGGGATGTTTTTTCACATTACATCACCTGTACCAATGATATAATTTGCCTAAGAATAGATTTGATAAGAGTTTGTGATTGGACACAAAAAACAAACAAACATATTTTGTGCCACATATCGTTGTTAAACAAACAGCTATGAATGGAATAGGAAATGGAATTTGTGCTGAAAGTTACCACCATGAAAAGCAAACCAGTAGGCTAAAAACCGTGACGTGTTCTGTCCGTCTATCAATCTACTCTGCTCTGTTTCTATACTATGGACAGTGCTGCGCCTCACCTACAGATGCACCCCCTAATTTACCCATAGTCATTTTACCATTTTAAAGCACAAACTTACAGTAAAAATATCTATAAACCAAAAGGCATTAGAACACAGCCAGAATACAGCGCATGTACCAGTATATAAATGTATTTATGGATTTTGATAGTGACAAAAGTGAGAGTTTACGAGCAATCATAAACTGGTTTATTCTCGGGGGTCACGGCTCAAAGAGGTTGTGAACCACTGGGTTAGATGATGGTAATTGTCTGTAAATGTGACTGAGTGATTGATTGATTACAGCAGACGTAATCCGCAGCTCCTCAAGGCCTACAGACAAGCCTAGGGAACAGTCTCAAAGCTAAGATCACCGTGCAGTAATATTTTAGCAATCTAACCAGACAGCACAGGTCATTGCAGAGGACAGAGCTCTATAACGCATATATATTTCATGTAAGACAACCACTGAGAGCAGCATTGGAGCTCATGATGTAAACAATGTCCCTGTTAATTAACCTCACTTTGACTTGACTAAATCAAAATGAAACATTAAGGACATTTCTTTTTCTCCAACCTTGGTCTTTTTAACACAGTTTGTCATTATTTATAACAGTTATATAGCTTTATTCTTACCAATTACATATCATTTTCATATCTGGAAGAGAGATATCTAGAAATTGAAAACTGAAATCACTCCCTATTTGTTGAGCTGTTATTATTATTACTACTATTACTATATTTTAGTGTTTTTGTTGTGGTTGTTGTTTGTTGTTGTTGGTGTTATTGATACGTTGACACATTAGAGGATGTTGGACTGGAATGGAGAAAATAGCTTCATATCGGGGCTTCACTTCACCCACCGTGCCTCATGTGAATGTGTATGACTGCTGTATGTTTGAGGAGGTGGTCGGAGGGGCCGTAGGCGCTGATTAGCTGCCACGCTTCCGTCAGTCTGCCCCAGGGCAGCTGTGACTACTACGTAGTTTACCACCACCATGTGTGTCTGTGTGAATGAATGGAACCTGGACTCTGTAAAGTGCCAGCACTGAGAAAGGTCCTATATAAAATCAAAGCCATAATAATAATAATAACATTTCTATGAGAATAGGTTCTCTTTTGCTTTCAGAGAGGCTGAGAAAATGCATGGGTCTGAAATGAACTTTTATATTATAGGAATCCAGATGATTTGTTTGCATATCAATTATTGCATGACGTAAATGCGAATTAATTGAGGATAAAAGTATTATAATGGATATAACTGAAGTGTGAACTAATCACATATAGTCATTGTGACTTGATCATTAGTTAATGGTGAGCAACAGAAATTCATGATACATCCTGCAGTAATTCATGCGTTAAATTATCATGAGTCATACATTAGTTAAGTATATCGTTTATACACTTATTTAAAAAAGTTTTAGTAGTAGTTAATGATTGAATGAAATCCCAATGGGCTGCTCACTATTGAGTGTCAACTTGGATACAGGCTTAAATCACAAATGGACACAAGATTATTCTCTTTATGCACAACTTTCTAGAATGCAAAAACATTTTCTAATGTACTTTTGGTCATTATTTGTTATTATTATGCCTACAAATGTGGTTTTGTAAGAGATTTGTGATGTAACCATAACAAAGCTACTGCAGCTTGGAAAAGAGACTGTAGGGTTTTTAATATGTTTCATGTCAGTAAAGGTCACACACATATGTTGTTGTCCTTGAATACTCGTAGGCGTAATAGTGTACAGAACATCCAACCTCATTAGACCAAAACAATTCTCCACAAGTGAGCCGAAGGCAAATCCCTGCTCGTCACGGTAAATTGCTTTCACCTTTATTATGCACGTAAGGTTGACTGAGATTGAGTGTAATTTTCAGGCAACAACCCTTTACACACTGTACATACAGTACAGGAAACGCCCAGTAACAACAAAGTCTTCTTTGGACCTTTAGCTTGCTGGCTTATTGACGTAATCTTCATGAGCTGGTTGTAAACACCATCTCCGAGTGACTTTTTAATGTTTGTGATTAAAGTAGAACCCAGATAAAGTAACATGATGTAGAGTGTCCCCAAATCAATTTCAGTCAAAAGCAACTGGACTTGGTTATTAGTCTAGGGTGACATTTCACCTCTCATCCAAGAGGCTTCCTCAGTTCCTGTATGCATCTGACCAGGCTGGGACTGGTCCAACTAACTGGTGTGGAGATCCAGGTATTTAACCTCTCACAAGGCCGATGATGTCACTGGGACCCTTTGTGCTCCAAGTGCCAACGACCGTTGTTAGAGTGGCAGTCGTTGGTGGGAAGTTGGTTTGGACTTCGTTAGTGCTCTATTGAGTCTTAATGACAGTCGTTGGAGTCACATGAGGCCATTTGTGAACAGTTCTTTGAGGTTAGATTGTTGAATCTCCTGGGAAGGGATGAAAGGGCAGCATTGTAAATTGGAGATAAGTGGTGTCTCAGACCTCCTCCTCCTCCTCTGTTTAGAGATGGTTTCTCTACTTTTGCATAGATGGCTTCTTTTACTCCTCTTTCAAACCATCTGTCCTCTCTGTCCAGAATTTGGACATTGTTGTCATCAAAGGAGTGGGCTTTCTCCTTGAGATGTAAGTGGACAGCGGAGTCCAGGCCTGAGGAGTTAGCTCTCCTGTGTTGGGCCATGCGTTTATGCAGTGGTTGTTTTGTGTATCCAGTGTAGAGATCTTTGCATTCCTCGTTGCATTGGACAGCATAAACCAGATTGAGGAGTAAAAGAAGTGATCTATGCAAAAGTAGAGAAACCACCGCTAAACAGAAGAGGAGGTCTGAGACACCACTGAAGTAAAAACAGGGACGTTTCCAGTTTGGCAGTGAATATATAATTAAAGAGTCCAATGTAATTATCTATTAAATATAAAAAAGGGTATTTTATAATTACAGTTTCATGTACTTTGACCATGTTAAACGTTAAAAAAACAACAACAATCAAACAAAAAAAGAAGCACAATGCAATAAAGCTGTTGCCCAGTCTTTCTTTACATGTGTAACATTTTTTACTACGGTAGGAAATGGGGACATTTCCGGGGACAGGGCCCCAAACATGTAGCCTTGTGAGACCATCCTGTATTTTACACACAGATCAGTCCAGTAACGTGCGGCAGATAAAATTTGGAGCCGTTTGCAAAGAACGCTCAATCAGCATTGGTTTTGAGGTTGGTTTGAGTATGACGCAACACATGCAAATCGGACCTGATCTGGACACATTTTTTGACAGTGGTAACCTAATTCTTATAGCCTCTTACTAGAGCTTTTTTCTCTTGGATCCTTGGATTCTATTGAAATATGGACCAGGCACCTTAAATTATACCTTTTATCTGTAAATTTGCGTTACAAAAACATATATCCTTTACGGACATGTTGTTTACTTTCTGAGCTTTGCCTCGACGCTCTGTTCGTACGTCATATGCTTCGTTGATCTGATTGGTTGATTTGGCCGGATAGACAGATGGTTTATCCAATCAGCAACCAGTATTTTCACCCCTTCCCATAACGAGAGTTCCCAGATGGATATGCAGAGCAAATGAGAATCATACGAATCAATCCATCTGGCAGTCAGGTTACCAAAAACTGGGACTGTCCCTGGAAAACAGGAATGTCTGGCCACGGTATTCACAGCTGTTGTAAATGAGGACAGCTGCACACGTGCATTTGTTATGATGACACAACACAAGCAAGTGCAACAACACAAGAGATATTACTTACTGTACCAGTCCAACAGCAATGATGGCCAGCTCAGTATCTGTCCTGAAGTTTTTTTATTTCTTCAAAAACTAAAAGCCAGTCTAGGATTCTTGATTCTTCTCCGTGCCTGGTGTAATACATCAACATTAGCTTCACTCTCTTTACCTTTGCCATAACGTCCGAGGTGCTGCTGAACCCATTTCTGTTGCCTGTTGCCTGTTGCCTGTTGCCTGTTGCCTGTTGCCTGTTGCCTGTTGCCTGTTGCCGTGCAGCTTTGGTATTGACACAACAATGCCGCCAAACATGATCCAGTTTCACCAAAATCCGTGGGGGTGCGCAAGTTTGTGCCGTAAAGTATTACATACTTCTCCTGGGAGATCATACCCGCTTACCAAAGTTACATAGTGCAAGAACAGGGGTTTGGTGCAGAGTGGCAATAACAGAGGCACTATTTTCCCATCAAGTAGCATCAAATTATAGTAAAATAGTTACATAATATTGCTTTAAATATACACTTGATGGCTTACCACATGCTGAGGTTAAAAAAACTACAAAGATCCAGGTATAAGACATGGAAAAAATAATCCAAACTGTAGCACCAGTCCTTATCATCACATACAGATTTATACCAAATGGTCTGCAAACAGGACTTTCAGATAATTATCAACTTCATATAAACATTTCTTTTTCTTTAAGTCTGTAAGTATTGATATACAGTATGAGTCGTAGTAAGTATTTTTGAATAAAATCCCCTGGGGAAATAAAAGAAGCCTTTGAAAAAAAAGATTTAAACAAACAACTGTTGTTATCAAAAACGATGAAAACGTTCACAGAGACAAGGTTACAACTGTTTATGTAGCCAGGGAGCTAGAGGCGGTGACCTCACTTTTTAAGTTTATTTAAATAATTCTCTGTGACATTCATGGTAGCCCATGACACACTTACACATATATATATATACACACACACACACACACACACACACACACACACACACACACACACACACACACACACACACACACACTACGGACTCAGGGCAAGGGTATTTATAAATCTCCATTGCAATGTCCCCCACATCCTGACACACATAACTTTACCTCTATCATCTCCATTGCCTCATGGCTCTCCCTGCCTTCTGCCCTCTCGTATTTCAGAGAATAGAAATACCGCCAGTATTCACCTTGAGGGCATACACCAATTGGAAATACTTAAATCACCAGCCTTCCCCTTTGATCTTCTTCAAACCCTCCCTCTCATCCTGACCGTCCTTAGCTTTCTTCTGATTCCCTCTACAGTACGTGTTATCTTTCAACTCATTGAAAGTCTTTTTTCCTCGACAAGAAAGTCTAATTTTTTGGTGAAGGGACGAAAAAGTAACCTCTTTTTCATGCTTATGACGGCTCGCACTGGCCCTTCCAACAACGCACTGCTGTTATACCTTTTTATTATTTTGTCACTAAATAATTTCATATCCTATCATATAATCTCATTCTTTCCTTTAAGGCGTCTTCCTCCAACTTTCCACCTTCCCCTATCAGGTGTATGGTGCTATTTCTTATAAAGAAACGGTCCTATGACACGCATGAATGCACACACGAGCACAGTTAAGTTGTGGCTCGTTTCGAAAGGTTATGTAAACACCAATGATGTGTGGGTCGGCTCTGATGCCATCGGAACATGGACGGACTATGAGACACAGGCCCCTGGGCACAGACATGTAAGAGGCCCCCCCACTCTGTCTACATAGGAACAAGACACCTAGATTCTACCTTTAGATGTTTTGTAGTCATTTTGTTTCTCTTTATTTTTAGTTCTATGAGAATTGTATGTCTCTGTGATTCTTTTTGTGGTGGTTTTGCATCTACTTTTAGACATTTTTATGTTTCTATATTGTCGTTTTGTTTCTCTCTGTGGTCAATTTACATTTGTTTTTAACCATTTTCCGTATCTTTGTCGCCCTTTGTCTCTATGTGGTTGTTTTGTGTCTATTTCAAGTCATTGAACATCCCTTCGTGGTCCTTTTGTATTCCTTTAGTCATTTTTTTGTCCCTTTGTGGTCATTTTTGGTCATTTCATGTTTGTGGTCATTGAGCATGTCTTTGTGAGCATTTTAAGCAACATTTTATGAGTCAGGGCCAATGAGCTTACGGGCCCCTGGGCCTGTGTCCGGTAGGCCCGTTCAGTAATCCATCCATGCATCCGAATCCCATTCATCTACCCGCATCACCCAAATTCATTATTTTAACTCCCCTTCTTCTGTAGGCTACATTTCTTTTAACTTATGCATTGAATCGATGCATAGTGTTTTCTTTAACATTTTACTTTAATGATTAGAGAGGCTGCTTTCAATAATTGTAAATGTTTCCACACGCACAGTTAAATCACTGCAGTAAATTGTGGGATATTTAAAAACAAATAAACTTAAATCAATGAAGTCACGCTGCTGTTCCTTGTGCATAAATGTGCACAGCAGCTTTTCTCTCTGTTCACATTTTAAATAATGTAATTCATATTTTCCTCATTGATGATGTATTATTTCACCCACCTGCAACTTATCTTATCAATCAGAATGTTATTTTTTATGATCAAACCCACTGATGTAACTATAATAGCATCATCTGTTTGGTGCCAGATTTACTTACATCAGTCAACAAAAAGTGACCACACCACCAAATGTTTGACAGACTTTGAGAATACCCTCATCATGTTGAGAATATTACGCAGCAGTCAGATACCTGTAGTATTGGGCCATGTCATGGGTGTAGTAGGTTGTAATTAGCATGGCATCACGTCATTTATAGCTGAGTAAATACAAGTAGTTTGTGTTTTGAATAATTTAATTCACTGTGCCACTTAGAGGCTAGCCGTTTTCAGGTGGAATGTTTTCTTGCATGTTAATGAATGCGGGAGTTGACATTGTAAAACAAGACACCCTAAATGTCCAGATGACAACTTTGACCATTCAGTTTGCTATTAATGGCTGCCTTGTATGGTATATATACGCTTTAGTGAGGGTTGTATTCAATTTCCTCAAAAAGTGGTCATTCTGGTACACTCTGGCAATACTACACCTATGCCCACTAATAAATATTCACTTACTAGTTGCTGTCTGTAGTTTTACATCTTAACTCATCTCTCTGTTCACGTTTTGTCATAAGGTGAACTGTTTAAGTGTTGTTTATTGTTATTTACATTTATGGTATGAAAGTATGCTAAAATGTAGTTTCACAGTAGCACAAGTAGAGAAAAGTCATGAAGTCAGCAAACTGGCTCACTAATGTCAGTTAACCAGCAGTAGCTTGCTAAAGTTAGTTTGCATTAGCTAATATTAGCCACCAGAAGCTACTGGTCATACCAGTCCAACTGGAGCTGAAGTGACAAAACCTCTTATATTGAGATTTGGTTATGCTCTTCAGGAATCCAAGTTTTCATTTGTAAGATTGGGTAATGTCCTCCTCAAAAGTTGTTTTAAAAGTTTCTAAAATACTTTGAGGAGCAAAAGAAGATGACATCACTGACAGGTTAGGGCCGGGAGGTCCTAACGTAAATGCAACATGGATTAAGTGTGATTCAGACGTCAGTGTTCCTGCAATGACAGACTGTGTTTGCACATGGGCTGTTCATTTTAGGCTAACTTATGCATGTGACTCAGAAACGCATCAGACTGTGACAAATTGAAAAGGACTATATAGTATAAACAATTTCGGGAGAACAAATCTGGCACATGTTTGCTGTACTGGCCTTGTTCAGTAAAATAAAAGATTCATCAATTTTTCATTTTATTATTTTTGTGTCTTTGGAGATGGCTTCTGTTAGCATGAGCATAGCTATGTTCTCCAACTCAATATCTTCTTAATATGACTCATTAAAAAGATCTTTCGCTAAAGGTTTTATGTTCTCAGCAATGTTTTTCCCTAAATGTTCAATATATGTTTTGGTTATGGTCAATAAGTTGAAATCACTGATAGCGTTAAGCTTACTAATGTCATTTGTGAGCAAGGTTTTCTTGATTTTGATATTTACAACAGTTGCTGGAACCGGTTTTACCATTTAAATTGCATTGAAATATACACCTGCTTTCTCTTTTTGAGTCTGAACTGCAAAGAAAGCCTTTAGCAATCACTCACAATGTTAGTTTAGATCAAGAGACACACATACCCTGGGAACAAAGGGATGATCCCGATGTAACCATAAAGTAATAACTGGGATTTGAGAACATTTTTACAATGAACGACAGTGGGGCAAGATAGGGGAGGTCTAATTAGGATGGCTAGTGTTTTTCTCTGTAATTAACTGATAGAAACAATGCTGAACTACAAAAACAAAAGTTGTAATAAACCAAGATGATTCCAAAACTGACTGATGAATGCTCTGTATAGATACTTTTTCTCACCAAGAATTTTCTTTGTTGCAGCGCACAGTGCGTCTCGTAGCTATTACAAAAGCTTCCCGCTCATGGACTTCTCCCAGTACCAGCCTGTGGCACCTCCTGCCTTCCAGCCTGTGCCTTTACCGCCCAAAGAGAAGTCATACATCCACCAGCCTGTGTCGGCGCACCACGATCTCCACGCCCCCCTCTCCATATCCATCCCCTCTAGCCACTTGGAGCACTCACGCCTCCCCAAGACCACCACACACCCGCAACTCTCCAGCTCGGCCTTCAAAGCCTGGGAGCCGATTGGCCGCCAGGTTCACAGGCAGGCCTCCGCCCCGGGTTACACCCCGTCCTCCATGCACAGCTCCACCCGGAGACATGGCTACTCGACCCGGAGGCATGAGAGCATAGAGAACATGCCGGATCTCTTTAGCCAGCCCTATGGAGGGATGTACAGTGGAGCTGGAGGGGGGGCAGGGCAGGGGCAGCATCTACAGGGGCAGCATCTACAGGGGCAACATGTACAGGGGCAACACCCATCTCAACCCTCCTACTACCATCACAATAGGCAGAAGAGCTACTCCACCCACAGTACGACTGAAGTGACCGTCTGAGCACCAAGGTCTGAGAGAGCGGCCTGCTGTTACAGTAACATAGTAACAAAAAGCTTTAGTGTTAGCTAAATGCTGGAGTTTGGGACAGCTGGCCCCACAGGTGAGGGATATATTACAAGGAGACATATTAAGATTTGCAAGATAAAGAGGAGTGTTTCGAGATTTCAGAAAGGCAGAACCACCTCTCACAGATAATGCACTCAGCTGGTAAAGGTTATTATTGGACTCCAGCAAGGGTCTTGATCATATAAAGTAAACAGATTGTACCTGAAAGGAAATCTACCATTCTCAGGTTCCTAATCGGTCACGCAGCCTCAGATTCCCAGCCACTACAGTTTATGTGGTTTCATTGTGGTTGTACAGGTGTTATAGGAATAGGGATAGAACAGAACAACTCTCACATGTTATAGCTCTTAGAACGGAGCTTGATTTTGTCTGTGAAAAGGTTTGACTTGTTGCCTTCCTGTCAGATTTGGCAGGAATGAAAAGTGAGTCTGTGTTAGCCCTGTAACCCCAGTTAAAGGTTTAAAGTGTCATATTCAAACCCTTACTATTAGCGGCTACGGTGGCTGTTAGGCGATTTGCAGTCAGAATCCCGTTGATTGCTCTCACGCGCTTGCACACCATAGAAGCAACTGAGTATCAGCCAAAACAGTAGGGTTGAATAGATTTGATCAGCATCATGTTGATAGAATTAAATTATAGGCAACCAAGGAAATCTGGGAAGGTCTAACTTTTTAAGTCATGTTACAACCCATTTGTCCATTGGCAATAAAATACAATTAATACATGTAAAAAGTTACACACAGAACCTTTAAGTATAGAAACAGCAGGTCATCAGCATTGATAAATACTGCAGCCAGAGGCAATAATTCCTGATGTTGTCAACAGCCACTCGTTGCTAACACATAGCTGTTTTAATTTAAATGTGATTCATAACCTGTAAGATCAACTTCTGTGGTTTACCTTCAGAAGTTAGACCTCAGGAACCACTCACTTTAATTTGGAGGGCCACCAGCAGACCTTCAACAACATCAATGAAACATGCTAAAGCCAAGAGTTAGATGCAAAGATATGTCATATCTGTAGGCTACCATAGACTGTATAAGTCTATGATATTTGGCCTATGCTAAAGATTAAGCTCCCATCAGCAGCTAATTAGCTTAGCCTAGCATTTGGTTAATTACTGTGAGTGCAGTAACTTCCTGGAGTCTTGTCAACCAACTATGTCAACTATGACAATCTGTCATTATTACACTTTGTTCTTATGCGTATTAAGCAAACAAGATATAACAAATCTAATTGATGAGCTTTAGAGGTGCAAGTAGGCAGATTTTGTTACTGGACAGAGCTAGGCTAACTGTTCCCGCCTAATTCCAGTCTTAATGCTACTGTAGCTTTGCTAACTGGCTGCTGGCAGTACCTCTATTTTAACAACAGACACAGGAGTGGTGTCAATCTTGACTTCTAACTTTCTGCCAGAAGGCAGATAAACATATTCCAAAAAATGAAAGGGTATATCTAAGGTACTAAGTGACCACTCTATGTAACAACGGGGGCTTGTAGGCTACATTAGCAAGATAATTAGAGCAGAATTTCATCAGAAACATTAAGTGGAAAAAGTCGGTATATCCATAATAAATAATGGAATAATAAGTTTCTTAACATTTGTTTTTTGGCATCGACATGTAATTACAATATTTTCACAAAATGCTTTGCTTTTTCGGGAGTCCCTTATCACTCCAGTAAAGTATAAAGTCTGAAATCTCAGCACCGAGCCAAATATTTTTGGAAAATTGTTAAATGGTCTTTCTATTTCAAGCAAAAATGGAGCATAAGGGTTTCAGGTGGCACTCCAGTGAGAGCAAACTACCTGTCTATTTTACATTTCCAAACTAAACATGAGGCATTCACATTTTTAATTTGTATTCGATACACTGGACATTTCTCATTGTAATCCTATATATCACATACCATTTAGTTCCAGTTTTATCCTAAATAATCTCAAGGTAACACAGTTCAGGTCATTTCCAGGCCTGTAGATGCCTTTTTGTATAGTTCTCTGATAAGTTCCCACCTGTTCTTCTTGTAAAAACACCTCCATTATTTTGCATCTCTCGGTCTACCTCCATGCACAGCATCTGTTTTCCTTGTTTCTTTCTCACTCCTCTCGGCCTCTCCCACCCTCTTTCCATGATGAAGCGCTTTGCATTCTGTACCATCAGGACAAGCATACAGGGACAGCATCCCCGGGGTCACATTAACTCGAAGTTGAGGACAATGCCACCATCATGTCAGCTCCCATCAGCCTCCATCCCGACCAGAGAGAGGGAGAGGAGGAAAGAGAGGGGCAGTGTAAGAGCCAGAGGCTGGAACTCTTTAGAAAAGAGTAGAAAGGGAGGAGAGAGAAAAGAAAAATAGAAAAACAAATGAACATGGCCGCATGTTTTCTTTCCTCGGGGGATGGGAAAGGGACGGAGTCACTGTGGATCTGGGTCTTTCTCTACTAAGCTGTCTGGGTCATAACTCAGAGTGTGTGGATGTGTGTGGATGCCTGTGTGCGATTTCCAACCCCCGGGCACTATTGCAGGGGAATTCGCTAAGGCACTTCCAGGCCCGAAGCATTAGACATTTCTCATCTTGTCTCTGAAGCCCGTACAGCAAAAGACAGTGTGCAGAGCTGCTGCTATGAACATGCAACAGTTAATGCAGTGCATCCACCCAACTTGTTGGTCAGTGTTTCGGGCTGCAACACCCTCAGGAACTGCACCATCAAGGGAACTATTGACGATGATTGCACACGTGTCCAGAAATGCTTCCATAGGGTTCTTTTGTCCTGAAAGAGTAGGGAGGATTTTATCGTGATAAACATTTTATTTGGTTTAAGTGTAAAGTGTTTTTGTAGCAGCCGAATTAGGAGTCAATCAAAACGATAAGGTGACAAATCACACAATAGACAGCATCAGTAAATGACCAAACCCCTCTTTACTGCTAACTACACCCATATATACACCATAAAGCACTGACATCATATAACATATGTCAGCTTTGACACACACACACACACACACACACACACACACACACACACACACACACACACACACACACACACACACACACACACACACACACACACACACACACACACACACACACACACACATTGCTGCCTTAGATTACACACAAAGATGTACTGGAATTATTTGATATTTCAAACAAAATTTTAAGTCCATCATCCTAAAGGCAATAAAAGAGAACATTTTTAGGTTGCAGTAATTTATTTTTGGTGAACAACACTGACCTGGAAAATTAGCAAACAGTTGTCTATTTACGCGTCTAGAAGACAAAAAAGCAACATTACACCAAACGCTCCACCATGTATGTTTACTAGCTGGTTGCTAACTTTGTCGTTCTGCTTTGCCTGTGCTGCAGGCAAGTTTTTTTAGCTTTTTCGCTGAAATATCAGACGGCTGCAGCAAGTATGTTCCTGCAACAGAGGAAGCTGCAGTTACAGGACAGCATTTCTAGAGCCCTAGTTTTTCAGGTAGATGATAGAATGTAGTTAATGTAACCCTAACCCAGACCCTGTCTTTTAACTTCAACCTAACCTTAGCCTTTCATAGCTGGCTAGCTGCTAACTTAAGTGTTGACACTAGTTTTGTTCAGTAACCAGTGTTGTAGTAATATGGTCCTAGGCCTGCAGTCCTCAAACTGCAGTTTCCTTTATCCTGTCTTTAAGCTGCGACGTAAAGCCCTTTCAAAGTACTATTTCCGGGTCCAAGCCTCATATTTCTACAATGCCGCAGTGCTTTGTTCGCCATTGTTTGAACAGCACTGAGTGAAAACCAAAATGATGGAATTGTCATTTTACTGCTTTCCTATCAATGAGAAGGTGTTTCACTGAAGAAAGAAGTGACCGTAAAGGTTCAGCCATTGTTGATCGATTTGTCCGACGGAGCAACGGAACCTGTAGTAGTACTTTAAAAGGGTGTGACGTCCGACTCAAAGGCCGGATTGCAGGAACAAATTTAGGCTGCATCTGAAAATTATGCTATGAGAGCTGTGAGTGAACCAAAATCGTACAGTTGCTGGTTGGAAAACCAAAATAATGACCAGAGACATTAAATAGTTCCATTGAGATGAGAAGAACTGCAGAGTTTTCTGCAGGGTTCATCACTTTATGTGACTCTCTTCACATTATACTCATCATTTCACCCACTGATATTAGGAAAAACTTGCTTTGGCCTGCCCAGGAAATATCTTCGGAGTAGCTCTAGGCTTTGGAAAAGTTCCCATAAAGATTTTTACATAATAGATTAAAACACCTAAATCTGATTAAGATTATGCAAGTAAAGCTGGATTAAGAATCCTGACCGTGCAACACATGTAGACATTAAACTAATTTTAACCAACACCTGCTAAACCTCTGCTGCAGTGTTCCTCCTATGGATAAATCCAGGGTTTTTTTCACATGAAAGGTTTGGACACCCACCTTTCCGTCCTGTGTAGTTCAAAAGTAGAGCAAGTTAATAAAACAGTCAGCTGTACACGGATTTGATGTCCAGGGATGAAGACATCTACTATAAAGTGCATTATTTTGGAAAGTTGACACCAAGTATTTTGAATTATAAAACAAGGAACAATGCTATCGTGGCACCACAGAGATATATGACAATATGAGTTTAGACAATAAAATGAAATCAGTTTTCCATTGATCCACATCAAATTACACTCTACACTCCTTATGACCCCCAACACACACGCACACACACAGGCACACACACACACACACACGCGCGTGCACGCACGCACGTACATGCACATACATACACACACACACACACACACACACACACACACACACAGTGTCAAAGACAGATCTCAGTTGTTTTATGAGGATCCTGGACAGGACTTATTTCCTCTCGATGCTTGACTTTGAGAATTAAAATGAGATGTGCAGGTTAAGAGACACAAAATCTGCCACGAGCAATAGAAGTTTATTTTCCCGTGAACAAGTGCTTCCAGTGGTATGAAATAATGTTTCCCCACCTCAAACAATGGCACCCCTGTGTTCTTTTCATGGATTTGTGATACGTTTCACATCTTGTGTACAACATAAATCAATCTTTATGGAAAAATCACGTGTGTTGCTTTTTTCTGTATATTGTGTATATATGTTTATTTAATGGAATTTACTATATTTTGTTTGAATAAGGGCTGTATGATCCAAGTCGTTTTAAATCTAAGAGTATTTATCATAATTACCGTCAGATTCTAACAGAATATATTGTTTCTTGTGAATGATTTCAGTAAGATGAAACATGATGCATAGAGAGATCTACATAGGCTGAGTTGTGCAATTTTCTAACGTGCAATAGAGGACAAAGTAGGTCTACTGTACTGTATGTCACATTATTGCAGTTGGTTTTTACATTAGTGGCAAAGCACAGTGACACAAATTAACTTTAGAGTAGCACAGGGCAACTATAAGGCAGACAGGTTGTCTAAAAGCAAGATAATGTTTCTATTGCGTGATTACACACTACTGACATGTTCGTGGGATGCTGTGCAAAAACAAGTCATGGTGCAAATAAATTTGATCAGCAGTGAGCATGTAGCGGTGTGTTTAAAACTGGTTTGCACATGCAGGGATGAGCAGCTTATAGTATCTGTTTAAAAAAAGAATATATAAGAGAACAGAGCTATGATTAGCCAAGTAAATCCAAAGTGTATTGGTGTGATATACAGTACGTAGCAAAACTGTGTATACTGTATGTACCTGTATTTCTTATTGCAACAAAACAGATCATTTATACTCAAAATGTTCTAGAAATGTTCTTTGCAGAGCATTGTTTTGAAGATATGAAATATTAAAGATTGTAAAATCGATATAAGGCTTTGGTTTGACTTGTGTTTCTATCAAAGAGATGTTGAGAGGGAAGGCTAAATACTCAACACACAGAACAGACACGACGCCCTGCAGCCAGAAGCTAAATGACAGTTAGTTCTTTGTTGGATCAAGTAACCAGCAAAGAATTATAATTAGTCTATATGGTTTAGAGCCCATCATATGGAAGCCCATTTACATCTAAAGCTAAAAAATAATCTGAAAACTTAGATTTATGATATTAAAAAAAAACCCTGTAGTCATTATAATGAGAAACTTTCTTGAAATGACTTATATCTTAAAGTTATTATTTTGAGATAGTCTTTTTTTTTTAGATGCAAGGTCATTATTTCTGAAGTAACAAGTCATTACTTTGAGAAGGTTTCTCATTATTTTTGAGATGCTTACTTATTATTTTGCGGTACTAAGTTATTATTTAATGAAGGTTTCTCATTATGACTGGAAATGCTTTTTCACTGTCAGCGACGGAGCGGGTAAATGACAGCAGTTACAGTACATTGGCGATATTTTCCCAGCTTGATATCAAGCAGCGACAATCACAAACATGTCCCAGTAACCACCAATTCACCTATCAATCCTACAAATGTAAAACACATTAAAGATGGGTGCGTTGCATGGATGTACCAGGGGATAAACTAGCTGCCACCGCTGTAGCGAGCCTGCAGTGTCACCCTGTGGAGGTCCCCTATTACTACATTCACCAAATCATTTGCAGTTGGGTGTCCTGAAATTTTTTTAATCTCAATTTTAATGGCAAAATACAGAACATAAAACATCAATGCATTGCTTATATTGTATTGTTACAACGTGAAAACAGTGTTGAGCCATTATTTAGATTAACTATGGTAATCTTTAACAATTTATGAGAAGAATAAACGATTTTAGAGCCCTAAATAAAAAGTTAATAAAAAGTTAATAATGAAAGCACTTCATTTACTTAATGTTAATAAGACGCCATGTTAGTGATGCTGATGACAGGTTGGTCTGCCAGTAAGTAGTAGTGAGTCCAGCTGTAGCCCGGGAGAACAACACCCTGGTGCGAAACAACACCATGACGGGAAAGAAGTGATATTTTTTTGAAACTTAAAACTAATTTCTGAGGGCAGAAACCAATAGGTAGGCCTATATAAATGAAAAGAAAGAAGGAGGTCTTTTTATGTTTGAAACAAACATCAACCATGGATAATATTCATGTTAAAGCCGTGTTGTGGTTTATTTACGTTTTTTATTTGTTTTGTTATTTTATTTCAGATAAATAAATTGCGTCATTTCTATAAAGTTGAGATCGCCCGGAGAAAAGAAAGCAGTATTGTTTGAACAGTAATTACTGTTGTAGGTTTATTTGACTTCTAAAATTCTGAAGTAACTTCCGCCCCACCAAAGTAATTCCGCCCAGCCTGGGTGTTGTGTCTGCAAGGCTGCCAACCCAGATCGCCACCAAAGGTTATGCTGCATTCACTTGGAATGGAAAATCGTGAACTTCCAACTTCTGAGTCAGGCTTGTATTAAGGCAGGAGTGTAATAAAAACGTGTGTGGATGGATTTAAGAGGCTAGTAGAAACAATGTATCTCAATTCTTATGGAGTACATCTTTAAACAATATAACCAATAAATATATTCAAAATAACAACGCATAATTCCAAGGCAATTGTCCTGAATTGAGTATAAAGACACTGATGGCATCAACAATATATTTTTCTTCAAGGAGGGATTAATGGCCCTGCAGGTAAGATCTGCTGCACACATAATTTACTGTGCCTGGCAATCATATAAACACAAACTATATAAAAATCATTACTCAACGCCATCAGGCACAATTGCTGTATATGTCACAATTTGTCTTTATAAACTGAACACATTCTAGGTCTTGGCAAGTGAAGCAACTGAAATATGTACAAGTGATTAGTCTTGTATTTCCAAAAAACACAATCTGTGGTCATTGAATGAAGCAGGCATCTCAGAGGTTAAACATGTGTAGACTAAAGACAACCCCTTAGATTTGGTCAAGCTGTATTTTCTACAATACTGAGATCTATGTCCTTCCTTTTAACTTTTACCAACTCTGGCTTTGCCCTCTGACTCACTGACATGTTAATGACAGAAAGTGTTAAAATATTACTTTGACACAGATCCACATGGAGTTATTAAAATGACACACTTTGAGGATTGCATTAACACACATTCAAATATAGAATGAGGCATAATGTTGCGAATATATATATTGTGATAAATTGTAATGTCCAACATCCCTCATGATGAAGACAGGCTGTCGAGCCGGGGGCCCCGATGACAAGGAGGTGAAGCGATGAGGGGAAATGCGGAACCCCAAGAAGCTGATACTGTGACGAGAAAGGTGAAAGGGCATGATACGGCAAAGGTATGATAATATTAGTAAGGCTTTACTGGTAAAGTGCTGGTAAGGTCAGAGCTGGTTATATACCAAGTTAAAAATGACTTTGTTATTGTCCTCTTGTCATACTTGATTCTGTCTGTCAATTAATTTATGTACTGGCCATCTAATTGTAACAGACTTAATGCTACACTATCATAATGAAGCACTTACATTTAAAGCCTCCTAAGAGTACCAGTGCAGAAAATCGTGAATTCAGGTTATCAAATAACAATTTAATATATAGAGGATATATAATGATTTGGTCAAACCAGGTATAACGTACACTCACTTTCTGAACCCACACCAACTGGTAGCTGCACCCGATTTATCACCTAGTGAAGAAATCTACTCTTTTTAATCCCGTCCCCTGTGGATGGCACACTTTAAAACCTCTGGTGTGTAGAGTGTGCAAAATGTGAACAGATACTGTAGGACCTTCCAAATGATGTCTGGTTAACTGGAAGAGTGACTGTTAGCAAAGGTCAAGCTGTCAGCCACAGGCAGAGTGTCCCATTCTCACACAAACCCAGGAATGTTTCTTCTTTAATGTGCACAGCCCTGCTTATCGCTGTCCAGTTATGTTGTTGCCTCCAGGATTTATGACGATGGAATCCAGTAAGGGACGGAGAGCCTGGCCAAAAGGCCTAAAGAGGAAACACAGCGGACAGTACTGTTACACCAAAATCAAACGGTCTAAAGAAAGTCTAAACAATGCGGGCAAAGGGGAATGGGAGAAATAAACAAATGGAGCACAACAAGAGCACAGTCTTTTAATGGAGAATAGGACTGAGGATAAAAGTGACAGAGACAGAATGACACGAATAACAGAAAGAAGTGCCACAATTACAATACCACTTCAGTACTATTGCAAGCAATTGCTCTGTGAAAATAATGTTTCATAAATGTCGTGATGCAAGGCAATGCAATATTGTGTCTAGAAGATATGAGTGGTATCAATCAAAGGACAAATCCGCCATCACATCTTCTCACTCATGACGTGTGTACTTCACTACATCTAAGGATTTATTTGAGGTGAAGTGATGCAATAAACTAGTTTTCTATACCTTTTATTTTTTACTTGTCTACTATTTTCACTTTCACTCTGTGTTAAATTAGGCAACACTGGTAAAAAAAACAACAACAACGAGTCAAACAAACAAACCCTTTCTATTAGGGCTAGGCGATTCATAAGATTTGAATTTCCAGATATGGTTTTGGCTTTCAATTAAAACAAGATAATCCTGATAAAACAATTATTTTGCAGCATTCTTATGCCCTCTATTATAAATCACGCACACCTCTTTCCTTTACAGCAGTGTACTGAGTTATTGACTGAAATATGTCTGATATATATATATATATAGTTTACCAAAATGTTGAATATATGTTTAGGACTGTTCAGTAGGTTGTGGCAATGCACTAGAACAACTATATGGTCCGATTTATTGTTATTTTGAAGATATGTTTAGTGCTTGTCAGAAGACTGTGGAAGTGCACTTACATTACAACAAACAATAGTTGATCTTATTTATTTTTTTCAAATTTATTTGGATTCACACCTGTTTATATAGCAAATGTTTGACAAGGTCTTTGAACACTTCTTTAACCAAAGTCGTTTCCTGGTGTTTTAATGTGTATGGGTGGCTGGATGATTGCATTAGCTTTTGACAGCAGAGTCAGAGAACACCTGACAGCATGTGAACGACTATCACGAATACCTGAACAGATTGATTAACATGAATTCAAGATTTTTCTATAGCTGTGACATCAACATAAATGGAAATACAGTTTAAGAAAGAAAAAAAATGAAAAGAGCATTGGTTATGTTAAGAACAGCTTTATGGCACTTATTGACTCACGTGGAAAGTACTTCAGATGGAAGGTCTGTAATGTACGATGGGATCTTTCTGCCCGTGAGGAACTGAGCCACCTCGTCACTGAAAGTGTTGCAGTTGTGCTCAAACAAGTTGTACTTGTCACGTCTGTGTACCAAGAGAATAAAGAAGAGCGATAAATAAAGAAAGGAGACGGAGACATGAATTCTGAGAAAAGATATACAGGCCTGAGAGGGTGGAGGAGGTGGTCTGAGTAGCAGGAAAATAAGAGATAATGAAATGTTGATGGATAGATAAGAACTGAGAAGTGTGAAACTTTAAATGCATGTTTTTCAAAAGGTTGTCGTGGCATCAGTGCATTTGCCTAGCAATTGTTCGTGTTCTTATTTCTTTGAGTTTTTCACAATTCCTGATTTAAACATTTGGAGTATAATGAGGAATTCTCATAACGTATTGAAAGACATTCTTAAAAAACAAGTTATAACCTACATCCAAAACACGTTTCATACTAGTCAAAGTCCTTTAGTGAACCCAAAGTGACCCCTTCCCAGCCCGACCTACAGGATTGTCCCACTGGGATGTAAACATGTGTGATGAGCCAGAGCCTTTACCCGTATGTGGACTCCGCCAGTGTAAACAGGTACTCCATAAATAGCTCTGATGGCACCTCAGTGGAGCCCAGGTCCACTATGGAGTCAGGCTCACCCAAGGGGGTGCTACCCTAGGATGCAACACACATACACACCTCAGTCAATATCCCTTGTTACAAACAAACAAACAAATACTTCTTGTACTTTCTCTGGTACTTTCTAATTTACATTTTCCTGTGCAGCAGTTAAAGTGGCAAAGTGTGTATATCGTATTTGCTTTGTATTTGACAAAATGATGAGACTGATTCTTACAGGTGGACAATTGTTGATGCCTTCTCCCACAAAGAAGAACTCCTTTCCATGGACGACAATAGCAGTGTGCCTAATAAAATACCAAAACACATCATGGCAATACAACCAAGTGAGAAGATTTCTACGAAAGTCTATAAGAAGCTGCACTCACCATATCCCATCAAGCTGTCTCCCTGTGTGGAATAAAAAAACAAAATTAAATCAGAATGGACGTATTACAGTCTTATTAGTTGGCATAAAATGAAATAAACGTCATAGTTAAGGCCTGAGTAGCATCCCCGCTCTCTCCTGGCTTCTCTCGCGGGCCCGGGCGCACGGTCTACGGCTCTCATAAAGCGAAGCAACAGGCAGCCCGTCAGAAACTCACCTAGCATGAGAGGGCTCAGCTGGCGGGCCATGCCTCTGGACATGTCGTAAATGTACAGCTTCACTGGGTGAGAGTCGGTTTGGTCCATGGTGGCACAGAGGGATTACTTCAAAATGACAAGTGCCGCTAAACTAGTACAGAATTAGCTGACTCACATCCACCGAGAGTTGAAGGATGGCTAGTTTACCGGCAAAACTCAACTTTAATAAAGTTTATCGTAAAATATTACGGATATAAACACGGGCTACGGACTTTTTCACGTGAAAAGTAATAAATAAAGTAGCTATTACAAATACCCCAGTAGCACACAGTTGCCGGCTGACAGGCTGCTGCTGTGTCACTCTGACTGTAAACAAAAACATGACTGTCAAACCAGTGTTCTCGCGTGGAGAGGGGACGAGCAAACAAATCCCGCCTCCTTCACTACGATTGGCCAGTATCGTTAGATTGGCAGACAAGCGTCCAATAGACGTCGAGCCGTTTCGCACAGTTGTCAGCGTGCTCGTGCACGTACCTGAAACGCGCCAGCCATTGAAACTAGACTTGTGGGCAGAAAGAAGCAGATCACGGCAAGTGACCGCATGCTCCTACAATAACTTTATATATATATATTCAGGTTCTTGTTTTAAGGTGTTTAGTAGATAAAATCTGTGTGCATCATTAGAAAGATACATTTGTTAACTAAGCGACGCCAAAATACTATTGAAGGGAAGAGTGGGTAATTACAAGCTAAGCTAACGTTAGCTAAAGTAAAGTTGAGTCAATTAAACATTAATAATATCTGAATTAAACCTTTTTGGCTTTATCATATGCACAGTTATTGTTCTCAGGTAAAATTGGCAACACATTTTTATTCGTTCAAGTACTTTTGATGTTAATAACGTTACTCATTTCTAACTCATACCTCAGTATCGATAATGTGTTATGAGTAGGCTATAACTAGTGTCCTGGATCGGGGCATGGTTACGGTTTGACTGTGTGCGCGCTTTCTTGCTAAATACAAGCACTAACGTTAAGATGGTCCATGTACCAAGAGATGGAGAGTGAGCAGAATTGAAATGCACACAGCAAGATGCCTTCTGCTACAAATGCCAATCCAGTCCAAATGATGCACAGTTTAAACATAAACTGCTTCACCAGTATCCAAGCTCATTTACCTTTCCTGTTGTTATGTCTTATATGACTGCTGAATCCTTTGACAGGACCAGAAGCAGCACACATGGAAACGTGGAACGCCTTCTTCAGGAATCAGGATGATGAAGACGAACAAGAGGAAGGAGAGGAATCTGGAGGTGAGATGAAAGCCTCAAATTTCATCTAAAGTGCAAATACTCCAAGATTTCCAACTATCATCACTCACTCTGATTTGTCATTTTTCCTCTCTTCCTCTTCTTCCTTTTCTTCTTTGTTGGTGTTTTATGTCGGTTGGCATCCAAATGTTACCCTAGCAACAACTACTGGAGCAAACATAAAAAAAAATACACTTACTATTATTCCCCTCTGCTTGATTATCATTCATTCATCTTCAATCGCTTATCCCGGGGGGGCTGGAGCTGATCCCAGCTGACATCGGGCGTGAGGCGGGGTACACCCTGGACAGGACGCCAGTCTATCACAGGACACATAGAGACAGACAACCATTCACACCTATAGGCAATTTAGAGTCATCATTTAACCTAACACGTGCATGTCTTTGGACTGTGGGAGGAAACCGGAGAACCCGGAGAAAACCCACGCAAACACAGGGAGAACCTTCTCGCTGTGAGGCGACAGTGCTAACCATTACACCACCCTGCTTGATTATTCTTTCATAATTTTATTTTCGATATTTTTTTGCATTTCGCCAATTATGGAACTGTATATGACAACTTTGATCAACTACACTTTAATGCCATTCAGTTTACTGTTCTGAACTATAGTTATTAACATGTCATTTAACACATGAGCTTAAATGTGTTATCAGACAGCATTTGATACCAAAAAGGTGCCTTATTGTCTGAACCTTTATAGTTCGTAACAACAAATCGGGCTCTCTGTCCTTTTTAGGAGATTACAAGATTACAGGAAGAGACAGTTTTGTCTTCTTGGTTGATGCCTCCAAGGAAATGTTCATCAAAGGAGAAGATGGACAGCCCTCCAACTTTGACATGACCATGCAAGTAAGATGACTTTCTCTTTGTTAAAAAGAAATGTGCTGGAATTCTGTTTTAAAAAAGTGCCTATAGGTTGAGGCAACATAGTTGGAGAAATGCAATTTTAAGAGTAAATCATCCATTTTTTAATTTTCATTTATTTTGACTGGAATTATAAGACAAATTGAAAACCTCCAAAGCTTACCTACTAGATATCACTATTATAGAATTACCTCATTCGTTGTCTCTGTTCTCAGATACGCCCTTTTTCTCATGATAAAAAGTGTTCTGTCACTGTAGGTGGTGCGCAGTGTGTACAGCAATAAGATCATTAATAGTCACAGGGACCTGGTGGCGTTGGTTTTCTACGGCACAGAGCAGAGCAAAAATCCCAGGAACTCATTCAAGCACGTCTACGTGTACCACGACCTGGATGAACCAGGTGAGACGCTGCCTTTTCAAACTAACACCCAATCAAACTTAATCTATAATGCTTATGTTTTTGTTGCAGACACAATGACAGCAGTGCAAATTAGTTACTATCATTATCAATATGCAAAATGTGAGCACTGTAAGAATGTCCCCTTAATCAGATACAGTATGGTGGCCCATTTCAATTGCTACATCTATCTTTCTTACACCCATACTCAGTTTGTTTTCATCATCTGCCTTCTTACATTTGTCTGTCTGCTCCCTTATTTTCCAAAGGTGCAAAGCGAGTGCAGGATGTGGACGCTCTGCGGGGGGGTAAAGGTGCCAAGCTAGCAGCAGAGACAATGGGCAGCGGAGAGACATCATTAGGCGACGCCCTTTGGTGCTGCGCCAACCTCTATAGTGACATCAAGCTGCGCCTCTCACAAAAGCGGCTCATGATCTTCACCTGCAGGGATGAACCACACGGGGGCGACAGTGTGAAGGATCGACAGGCTCGCACCAAGGCTGGTGACCTCAAAGAGACCGGTATGTCTGAAGCAAAGGCTGCTCTCCTTTCATCAACATCTGTAATACTTCTAAAGATCAAAGATGCCCTTGAAACTTTGTAACTTTGTTACAGTATACTGAAAGCCTGTGACTTTAGAGCAGTGAGCTACACATGGAAGGGTTTATATTTATCAACCCAGTGTTACCAAGTATGACTTCTATATGATCCAACACCATTAGTTCACTTCAGAATTTCTTATTGGCCAATCTCTACTGCATATTTGCAGC
The DNA here is from genome assembly GCF_963691815.1 of Echiichthys vipera. Lineage (NCBI taxonomy): Eukaryota > Metazoa > Chordata > Actinopteri > Perciformes > Trachinidae > Echiichthys > Echiichthys vipera. The sequence continues at coordinate 17,911,945 of NC_139843.1, read as the reverse complement.
TTTGAATCATGGACTTGTGATCGATTCCCCTCTCTCCTAGGTGTCATCATTGATTTAATGCATCTGATGAAACCGGGCGGCTTTGATGTCGCGCTCTTTTTTCGTGACATTGTAAGTCCCCCTGAAGATGAGAGCGAGTTGGGGCTGCACCTGGAGCCTTGTGTCAAACTGGAGGACCTACAGAAGAGGGTGCGGGCCAAGGAGATTAAGAAGAGAGCCATGGCCAGGTAGTGATGAGTGACACATTTCCAGATGGATAAAAATTGAGGGCCATTAAGCCACGTCCTTTTCCCTTTAAGTTATAGCTCTGTGTGTTTTCTTTCTTTGTACTTTCATCTCTGTATCTTTTTGACTCCTTGACTCCTTCCCTCTCTGCCATCTTTAGGATAAACCTGTGTCTTGGTGAGGGCATAAATGTAGCTGTGGGAATTTATTCAACTGCTGTGACACTTCGGAAAGCAAATCCTGTCAGACTTTACAGAGAAACCAACGAGCCGGTCCGCAGCAAAACCCGGACCTACAACACTGACACTGGCAGCCTTCTGCTGCCCAGTGAGATAAAGAAAGCCCAGGTAAGAGAAGACTTTATATATGCCCATTTTGGCTTGGTTGTTTCATTTAAGTGTGTTTCGTTAAATATTTAAGTTGTTTTATATATACTGTGTGTGTGTATATAATATATATAATATATATATATACATATTATCCGTTTTTTCTTTACAAAAGGGTACAAAAACAACTTTACACCGACTTTATCAGTAGTGTTCAAGTGGATTAAGGTTCACGTATTGGGAATGCAGCGTTAGCGGGACACTGTACTGTACACTGTAAGTTGTGTATTATAATAACTCGGTGATGATACATCCTAAATGATGGACTTACCAGAATGGCATGATGACAAACAACTGAACAGAAAAGTATATCAGCCACAGCAAAATATACCTGAGTTTAGTTTCTGATCAACATAACGTTGATAAAGATTATGGTTGGTTGTATTCAGTGATTTTGCTTTTTCTTTCTTGTTGTTTGACCATGTGTTCCTGGTGTAGGTGTATGGTAAGAAACAGATAGTGATGGAGAAGGACGAGGTGGACTCCATCAAGAAGTTTGACGATCCTGGAATGTTTCTTATCGGCTTCAAACCGATGGAGAAGCTCAAACTTCACCACCATATCAAACCTGCTGTCTTCCTCTATCCTGAGGAGAATGAGGTTAAAGGTACAACTGTTTTTCTGTCTGCGTCTGATTTACTAAGAAATATTAAAACCTCATTATTAAAACTGTTTGTTTTTGAAAATGTACTCTAATGTTTTTAGTTTTGAATATAGAATGTTCTTTTTTACGGTGGTGCCTTTAAAGGAACAATAGTGTAAAATATTTTAAAAAGCTGAGCTTTTCACAGGTTTTTTATTGTAAAGCAGGTTGAGGCGCTATATAAATTCTGTAAAAGTATTAAAACGTTCAATCCCTAGAGGAACACACAGCCTGTATTCAGAAACTTTGTCCCGTCACAACTTCTGTACAGTTGTGATGTCGCAACTACACTATATATATATAACTTGTGGTTGCCCCAGCTGGACCTTTGTGAAACAGCAGCTGCTTCAAGAAAGAAACCCAAATGGTTGAAAAAGGAAAAGAAAACAAGAGAAACAACATAGTCATTCCCTATGTGGCTGGAGTATCAGAGAAACTCAGGAGGATCTTCAACAAACACTGCATCCCTGTATTTCAAACCCAGTAACACACTCAGACAGAGACTAGTACATCCCAAGGACAGAACACCACGCACCCATAAAAGCAATCTGGTTTATGCTGTCCAATGCAACGAGGAATGCAAAGATCTCCTCACTGGAGAAACAAAACAACCACTGCATAAACGCATGGCCCAACACAGAGAGCTAACTCCTCAGGCCTGGACTCTGCTGTCCACTTACATCTCAAGGAGAAAGCCCACTCCTTTGATGACAACCATGTCCAAATTCTGGACAGAGAGGACAGATGGTTTGAAAGAGGAGTAAAAGAAGCCATCTATGTAAAAGTAGAGAAACCATCGCTAAACAGAGGAGGAGGAGGTCTGAGACACCACTTATCTCCAATTTACAATGCTGCCCTTTCGTCCCTTCCCAGGAGATTCAACAATCTAACCTCAAAGAACAACTGTTCACAAAAGGCCTCATGTGACTCCAACGACTGTTAGTGCTCTATTGAGTCTTAATGACAAAGTCCAAACCAACTTCCCACCAACGTCTGTCACTCTAACGATGGTCGTTGGCACTTGGGTTCCAGTGACATCAATTCAATTCAATTTTATTTATAGTGCCAAATCATAACAATAGTCATCTCAGGACACTTAACAGAGTAGGTATAGCCCAACAATTCCCCCATAGAGTACGGTGGCAACGAAAACCCTCCCCACAACAGGCACGGACGTCGGACAGACCCAGCTCCACGGGGTACAGTCATCTGTCCTGACACATTCCTCTTAAAAAAAACAACATAGCTAGTTGCTCGTAGGCCCTACCTGTAAGCTTTATCAAAGAGGAGCGTTTTGAGCGTACTCTTAAATAATCGGACAGTGTCTGCCTCCCTAATAACACTTGGTAGTTGGTTCCATAGGAGAGGAGCTTGGTAGCTGAAGGCTCTGACTCCCATTCTACTTTTGGAGACATCATCGGCCTTGTGAGAGGTTAAATACCTGGATCTCCACACCAGTTAGTTGGACCAGTCCCAGTCTGGTCAGATGCATACAGGAACTGAGGAAGCCTCTTGGATGAGAGGTGAAATGTCTTCCTAGACTAATAACCAAGTCCAGTTGCTTTTGACTGAAATTGCTTTGGGGATATACTATATATAGGTAGAAAGTGCAGCTAGAGTGCCATTACAGTCATTCCCCGGGTGCAATGACGGTGATGAGATGATGAGAAAGCAGATGTGGAAGACCCAGAAACAGGACCTGGAACCACTGACCAATCAGAGCAAACTGGTCTTTTTCAGGAGTTGTTCTTAAAGAGACAGGCGCTAAATGGAGCATTTCAGAAAGCGGTTGAGTACAGGTATATTCAGACAGAAAGTTCGAGAAAAAGAATGCGTTTGTTTTGTTGTTGTTGTTCTAGTAGAAACCCCAAATTTAAAACTTCTTGTCAAAACATCTTTGCTTTTTATAAAAGTACATTACGTCTCTACTAATGAGCAGTTTACTGGACAGTGCCATCAAAAGTGCCGAGCTCTAATATATTCTGATTTCCACCTCAGGCAGCGCATGTCTGTTCTCTGCCCTGTTGACGAAGTGTAGCGAGAGAAACGTGTTCGCTCTGTGCCGCTGCATCACTCGCCGAAACAACCCGCCTCGATTTGCTGCCCTGGTGCCTCAGAAAGAGGAGGTGGACGACGGGAAAGTACAGATTACACCACCAGGTAATAATACACTGTTGGGCTCAGCCAAAGAAGCTAACAAACTTTAGCTCCTACTGCAGTTTCCACTACTGGATTTGGCTTTTCTAGCTTTAAAAAAAAAAAAAGATTATTTTACATTGAAAAGCAAGATAGGCAACTACATCCTAGTTTAGTTCATTGTAGTGCACTAAAGCTTGATGGGAACACGTCGTCTTTCCTGCCTTTATCAGGTTTCAACGTCATCTATCTGCCATACGCTGATGACATACGGACTCTGGATGTTCCCCGTTGTCCGTCGGCCTCACAAATCCAAGTGGACAAGATGAAGGAGATCGTCTCCAAACTCCGCTTCAAATACAGGTAACTTCTCATGTTCAATGCTTTATAGAGATCTTAGTCTAGAGATGCTTCTGCAGTCCTTAAAAAAACAAAACCGTGTCCCCAAGTGTCACAGGTGTGTATTGTTTGATATTATTCTGAGACACGTACATTTCAAAAGTAACAAAACGTACGACTCATTTTATAATTATTATATGACCACTACTTTCTCATGGAGTGTATGGACACAAGTGGTTCTTTCCTGTTACATGTTTTCGTTCTCTGTAATGCAGGAGTGATGCTTTCGAGAACCCAGTCATCCAGCAGCATTACAGGAACCTGGAGGCCTTGGCTCTGGATATGACAGCTCCAGAGGACATGGAGGACCTCATCAGTGAGCTGCACACTACAAACATTCAGAGAGCCTCTTGTGGCTGGTACAACTACTTCTTGTTCTTTTGTGTCATGCGTTCTGTAAAGGTATGTCTCTGTGTTCTCTCTAGTGCCAAAGGTAGAACAAATAGACCAGCGGCTGGGTCCTCTGGTTCAGGAGTTTAAAGATTTAGTCTACCCTGCCAACTACAACCCTGACAGCAAACCAGCTGCCAAACGCAAAACAGGTCAGAGCTGGAGTCATAAAAGAAACATGGCAAAATAGCTACTTTTCTGTATTTTCTTTTATTGTTTTTGCTTGTTGATACCACAAGTTTGAATCATTCTTCTCCAATACACAGTTTCAGTAAAACAAGAACATAGATTGTCATTTTGAGCTCTGGTACAGTGAACATCTGATGTATTCTTTTGACTGAATGTTTTCTCCATGAATGAACCTGCAGCCGATGCCGGAGGTGGAGCTGAGAAGAAGCCCAAAGTGGAGGTGCCAGAAGACGAACTGCGGGCCCACATGCAGAATGGCACCCTAGGAAAGCTGACCGTGCCTGTGTTGAAGGAGGCTTGTAAGCAGTTTGGGGTTCGGACCACTGGGACCAAGAAGCAGGAGCTGATAGATGCTCTGACTGCAAAGCTGGGCCCGTGAGGAGTTAAATATAAAAGATCAGATCAGAAATGTCTTAGGCCACTTTGCACACTCCAAGGCTTGTGAAAGACCGAGGACACTGTGTGCAGTGTTCAACCAAAAATGTTTACTGCTGTGCTTGATAAGATTAAACCTGCTGCTCTTGTCCGCAGTAGGTGTGCGTTAGTCCCATGTCACATGAATTTGGTTAAATGTAAAAAAACGAGTCATTTTCATTGGAATACATTGTACAGTAAACATGGAGTCATCATTTTTATGATTCAATGTGGAGATGACACTTGTTGACAACCTTGCATTTGCATTAATAAAACAAAAAAACGTTTACAGCCCTGCATCTACTTTGTTTCATTTTATTAACTACACGAGTCAGTACACTGTACATGTTGCAGCATTTCCAGTTCTTCTAGCAAGGAAAAAGGCGTGACCACCAAAAGTAAGACTGCAGCATTACCTGCATACCTGGACCTTCTCACTGCATTGTTTTGCCACACAGCAGAATCAAATAAGCACAGTGTTGCTGTGGAGGGCGGGCCTGTGCAGGCTTATGTTTTTGCACAACAGCAGGAAGAAGGAATCACAACTTTGACCTCCCGAGTTGCGTCAGGTTTTGTCAGACACCAAGTATATGGCATTCTTTGGGAAGGATTATCTGACTACACAGAAGGTAAGAGCTTGGACATTTTGCCCTGGCCTTGGGTTTACTCGGCATTGTGTTGTACATGCTGAATTTTTCTGTTTTGATTTACCCTGTTAAAACTTTGCTTCATGTTAACATACTGACTGACTGACTATGGAGCCTCTCCTAGATCTGAATCTACTGACGTGAATGAAATTATATCAAGGCACTTTATGTATTGGTATGATAACTGATTTAATCCTGATATGCTGATGTTGTATGATTTCTATTATCAACTCGGGTGTTATGTTGAACTTTTAGTGCTTTTATATTGACAGATCTGAGCAGAAGTGCTGTCAAATATTCTTGCTACCTTCACAGTGGTTAAAAACCTTTCAACTTCAGAGAAATGGAGTGTGAATGTGAAAAGGACAACTCTGGAGATGCTGTTACAGGTGAGACGGGATTTTAAACGTTCAGACATTTAAAGACCCTAAACATGTGTGTGCTAGGCTAAGAAGTTATTTCTGTTTTAACTTCCATTGTATGACGGCATAATTTAAATAGACACTGTTACTCACATAATTCTCTTTTTTAAGTTACTATTGTAATATTGTGTCTTCATTGTTGATCATAAATAGCAGAATATGTAGTCCATGGTGTCAAGCTGGCAGCCAAATATTTAGATTTCCAGGTAAGATTTTCAAAATAAAAAGCAATCAAGAAGGTAACTTTCCAGTTCTTTAAATTTGAGTGAATAAACAAGAAATGAAACACTACTCAGCCCTGTTTACCATAGTTTTATTAATTTATTAATTTGAAAACTGTGACAGCTGTAAAACTGCCACGTTTAAAACTGCCCACCCAACAATCCTGGAATGACAGCTTGTGATGTGTGCCTTTACATATAAAGATTAAAATGTAGGTAAACCCTGATTTGCCTTCAGGCCCACACACTCTGCTCTGAATTCAACAAGAGGGTTTCATTCTGCATTTCCCATTTAGGTGAAAGGTAAACCCCATGATAAGTTGTGTACAATATTTCAGTACTTATGTCCTGCTTTTCTCCCTCTCCTCTCTGTTCAGGCTGGTGGATGAACAGCAACAACGTCCAAATGGGAGCTTTTACTGTGGTGGGGTATCTTCTCTACAGATTCTCACAGAGTCAGTCACTCACCAACACACATTCACATCCATTTAGAAAAACAAAGTTCCCCTGACATAAGCATGTTGTTTCTCTGATCGATCGATTGATTGATTGATTAATGGATTGATTGACTGAGTGACCTGGCCTCCTCAGAGAAAATAAGTCTGGAAACACTAAAGCACAGGAAATGCTAAAGTTTAAATTTGCAAATTGTTGGGTCTATGTAAATCATAAATAAGTCATAGAGTGTGGTCTATACCTACTCTGTGAAGTGCCCTGAGATAACTTTTGTTATCATTTGGCACAATAAATAAAATTGAATTGAATTGAATTGCTTGAATGAATCAGAAACGGATTTGATGAGAACAGGCATCCCTGATCATTTTATCAGGGTTTTAGGCAGGAATTATGGGTCATTTCATTTACATCTAAACGCACATATGCCTATCTAAATGATAGAGCAGTCGATACTCTTTTCTAGTGGTCAGCAAATCGCAACGACCAAAACTAACCATGAATCAATGGTGAGCCCTGCTGTCATACTGATGGCAGTCTGTTTTCCCTGCAGCACTCCCAGCTCTTATCCGATGGCCGATCCGTCTGTTCTGCTCTATAACTGGTGAGTTTAGTCAGTGATGAGAGTCCTTCCCCTCACAGTCTGATTTTAGCCGAGAGCTCACAAAACTACCGCTCCCATCAGTATGCTCATGTTTGTGTATGATTGGAAATAATGTCACCAGAGCATTAATGTGTTTTCTGCCTCAGGTCTGTCAACACTCTGGGGATGGGTGAGCCGCCTCGTGGGAACCCTTCGTGGTACGAAATAAACATCCCTCAGTTCTGACCCATAGGAATGAAACAAAAATGTAAAATATGAATTTAAAAAAAAGCATTTGCTAACTTTTTGATTCATGTTTTGTCTCAGGAATTCAGAGCTTGTTTAAATGGCTGTCTAGAGTGTGGCGGTTTTTCGAGGGTGAGTGGCAGCTTCATTTGTGTTTACGCTTCATTGAGTGCTTCAACTTTGATTTTTAAAGGTCTCGTCTTTCTTTTTATTATTGTAAAGCAGGCTGACGTACTATATGAGTACTGTGAAAATATCAAAATGCTCAATCCACAGAGAAATGCACACAGTCCATATTTATAAACTGTGTCTTTAAACGAGCCGTCAGGACTTCTGTACTGTTATGATGTCACAACTAAACTATATAAAGGTAGAAAGTGCAGCTACAGTGATGTTACAGTCACTCCCTGGCTGCAGTGGTGGTACAGAGTGACGCAGAGAGCACGGATATTTAGGACCTGGAAACTCTGACCAATCAGAGCAGACTGGGCTTTTTCACGAGGGGCTCTTAAAGAGACAGGCGCAAAAGCGGAGCATTTCAAACCTGAAGGTGACAGACAGTAGAAGGAAAAATGATGTGGGTTTCTTTTTTACATTAAAGCTTGTAAACATGTTCTAGTAGAAACCCAAACTATAAGTAGAACCTGGAAATTAGCGCATTCTGACCTTTAAATTAAGTTAAACCGTCGGGAGAAGTTTACAATCTGAGGATGTGACTCATGGCAGCATTTTCGTATCTGAGGGGAGTGGACTATTTTAGTGATAGAGCTACATAATAATTATAGGCCTGTAATTAAGCAACTGACATCTGCTCCTTCATCAGCATCTTCCTCCAAGTTCAAGTGGCTGGTTGCTGTCATCACAGGTCAGTTCCCCTTTATTTGCCTTTGATACTTTTTTCTGCTTTTTCTTGTTTGTTCGGTTGAATGTAAGATATGTAAAACATAAAACCCAGTCACCCAGGCCCAGTTGCATTGAGAATCACAGCTTTTCTGCAAACTGCCTTATTATTTATCTAATAAAAACGTGTCACCTCTGCAGGGTCATCAAGAGATGGAGCACTGGAGTCAGAGGCAGATCCAACCTGCAACACCAACAAACCAGGCCTCAGGTTGATCCTCCTGGGGCCCACGGGTGGAGGACGGACCTCTCTTGCAGATACTTTGTTGGGCAGTAGCGAGACAAGGGCACCCGTGGGTCCCCTAATGGAGAGCACCAAGAGAAGGGCCATCATGGATGGTAGGGAGGTGATAGTGATTGACACCCCAGATCTTTTAGGGCTGTCGTTGGGGAACAACAAGAGAGCCAGGGAAGCTCTGAGGAGCCTTCAGCTCTGCAGTCCTGGCCCACACGCTTTCCTGCTGGTGATACGAGCTCCAGGCTCTAGCGTTGGGATCGACCAGGATGCTGCTAAGGCGACTCGAAAAACCCTTGAGCTGTTTGGAGATGGAGTCGTGGGGCACATTATCCCAGTGCTCACCCATGCAGACCGTCTGGGTCGAAGGCGTACTGTAGATGAGCTGCTGGATGTGGACTCTGGGGGTCTGGAAAGGGCTCTGTCTCTATGTGAGCAGAAGCCAGAGCTGGTGGACAACGGGCCAGACAGCCCTGCAGAGGCGCAGAGTGTGACGCGCAGACAGCTGGTGGGGCGTGTGATGGAGATGAAGACAGTGAGGGGGCCTTTCGTCCACGAGCTGCAGAGGAGGGAGGACCACATCAGGGAGGAGCTGCTAGCTGACATGGGCTCTGCATTGGCTGGAAAACTGGGGCACATGTAAATGTGGGTGTGGGGGGTAGGGGGGGAGTTGTTGGGGCAGTGAAAAAACAAGGATTCAGGATCCATTCAAGTGTTAAACATGCAATTTTGACTTTAAATGCAATGGTGGGTTTTTTTGCCTGAGGTATTTTTGTCATTCTGGTTCACCACTGTCCAAATGAATTTACTATCACTGGTCGACTTTTGGTTTTCAACATACCACAGATGCTTTTGGTTGGATATCACGCTCACACACACACTTCATCTCCCCATTTTGGTGTGTTGTCATTCTTCGTTGTCTGTATACTCTTTGGCCTGTGCCTCATGTTTTCTTCCCCTGTGCTTGGCCGGTGGCCCTCCCCTACCTTTCATAATTTATAAGATATCAAACTTTAAAGATGATCAGAGAAAATGGCCTGACGTCACACTGGGACTTGAGTTCTGCAGTACTGTTCAATGTGTGCGATCAAAATAACAATTACTTACATATGAGCACGCTCAAATGTAATTGCACAATTTGTTGTATTTATGGAGCTGTGTTTAGAAAAAAAATCTTCATATTGGCCAAATGATAGTAACACGTTGATATATGATATATCACTAAATCTGTCGTTCTAGCTTTAATTGTGAAATAATAGTATCTCTATTTTGTATATGTCATCTATATAGTGCAGTGTAAATCCATTTTAATTATTAACTTTTCATTTTCAGTATTGAGGTTGCCCACATTTGAATCTGAATGACCTGAAACACAAATTACATTAGTAAAGCAGAGTGGCTCTGTGGTTAGAGAGACAACAAACCGTACAGACCTGCAGCTGAACAATCAGGTTCCTTGTGCATGATGATGTACAAACTTCAGCATAGTGTTAGGGAAGACTTTATTGTGGTGCCAGAAAGAAGACAAAATGCCAGTCCTGTATGTCTGATGCTGAAGAAGTTTAATTAGTAGTGCGTGAAGCCGACTCAATTCTGAAGCTCAAACAGCAAAGATCATATTCTTATAGCAAGAGGAGATGCGCCCCAATCATATCATTGGCTATAATGCATAAATATGACATTAAGGAAGTGACGGTGAGTGTTATCATTGAAGTCTGCAGCTATCTAGAAGCCTGCAGAGTCAGATTGAAGGCGCCAAGGGAATTGTGGCCTTGGCAGGTTCCAGGGAGTTTTCAGGTCAACCTAACTGACAGAGAAGTAATCTAACAGAAGCACACTATACTAACGAGGATTGAACATTAACCCAAAATATCTGGGGAAAATGTAATTCTCCATATCACATATGAGAGAATATAACCTCCACAGGGCTGCTGTTCTTTTGCCAAACCTGACCCTGTGACCTGGGAAAAAGAGAAAACCGCATTAAAGGAATCGTTCAGCCCATTCATTATCTTCCAGCTTGTCCTGGAGCCAGGGATTATTTAGTGCAGTCAAACAAATGTACTGCTGCTGAAAATACCAAAGATTTTCCAGTGTTGCTTTTGGGTAACTTGTTATTGCAGAACTAAAGGGACTTTTGGATCAGTTTAGCTGAAAAACACTTCCCCTTCTGAACTCAAACACAATACCAGCATGTCTAAGTTCATTATATTTGAGGACCGCTTTGAAAAATAGATCTATTCTCTGCGGTTGAACACGCCATTAGCAGTGCAGGAAGAAAAGAGATTCATTTCAAATGTTATTATGGACATTATGGGATCAAACTAGGCTGCCTGGTGGTGATCCTAAAAACTTTGATGGTGTTTCATTTGACTTGATAGAAATAGTCAATCTGTTGGTATTAAGACTATTACCTATTGGAAGTTGCTTTTGATAAAAGCATCAGTTTAATGAAATGTAATATAATGTAAATCAATTTTATCTTGACACTGTGTCAACCCCTAGAGTTAGTAAGTAGAGCTCAAAATAAGGGGAATCAATATTGAGTGAATTTTGAGTTCCTCTGAAAATGTCCCAAATGCAGCCCAGGGGGAACTCAAATATCTGTTTACAGTGAAACACAACAAACCTTGAGCTGAGGCTATTTATTGTGTCACACATAGGTGACACAATGTTTCAAGAAAAGAGACCAGGCCATCAAGAGTGTCATCATTATTTAAAGTATACCCTTGCAGTATCTTCTGAGTCCCCATGTGCAGATGCAATTTGCAAAACTACCATTAAAGGTCATATATTGTAAAAAGTGAGATACCATGTTTTTATTATTATTATTATTGTTATTATTATAAAGCAGGTACTATGAAAGTATTAAAACACTCAGTGGCGTTATAGTCATTCCCTGTGCAGGTGCCGAACAACTATAAACGTCAACCAATCAGAAACGACCAGCAATTAAAGCAATTAACGTTTTTTGTCCACTGGTCAATTGGCTAGTGAATGTTTCACTCAATACCATTGTATTTTGGGTTGGTGAGTAAAGCACTTGCATCTTTTACCAGCATTTGGCAAGGGAATGTTGCTAATTATGTAACTAGGCTAGGTCTACACAGCACTGACTGATGAATACAAGTCCAATATTTAAGCTCTGTTTTAGTCTCCATCAACTGAAAGATATCTGGCTGTTTGGCTGCTAAATATTCACCAGAGAGTTGCTAATGTTGTCTGCCATGCTACACGCAGATAATGTAAGCTACAATGGGAATGAATCAAAACAGTGGTAAACCAAAACAGTGAGCTCAAAGAGGCTAAAGTTCCACAAGTTGATCAGGTTTATACATTAAAGGGGAACTATGCCCATTTTCAAAGTTCATATATGTTATTCCTATGGTCTGAGACAATCCAAAAATATTAGTAAACGTGAACAACTCACTTTCAAATTCCCAAATTAGAGTGCTAAAACTCAACTTTCTGATTAAATTAATTAAATTAATTAAATATAAAGTATGGCGCTGCTCCATAGACAGTTAATTGAGAAAGATGTTATAGATGACATTAACAGCACCAGAAGAAAAGTACAGTTGTTTATGGTTACATTTTCTGTTTCAGAACATTTCAGTAAATTCAAGGTTATTTTCTACTATTTCTACTCTTTTTTTATTCCTGGCACTTTGCAAACTTGTTCGCTATTATTTGAGTATTTTTTGGTGTTGCATGCACAGTACGTTTGTCGAAAGTCAGGATCAAGTTGGACACAAATCTAACTGATCTCGAAGGGAGCAGCTCCACATTTAACACACAAGTTTGAGACTTAGGCCTATGTGTTTCATGCTTCTTCCATAACATATGAGGGTCTCAGTGGCGGGCCTGCACTCTCAATACTTTGTAACATGGATACACAGACCACATTGCAATGATTGGCTAGCTACAAGACGTAGAAGTGCGTACATTCAAATTTCACGTCACTTTAAAAATGGACTGCTTTGTGCTTTGTCGTCTCGCAGGTCTCTGCTGATCGTGGTGGTGCCTGCTGCCGTGGTCCTGCATGACGCTTCCTGCTACTATTATAATCTATAACCTTAGCTGTGCTTGTTTCTACTATTCTGCTGTATTAACTGCCATAACATATAAGTCATATTCACATTACTATAGATATTATTACAGTTACTGGAAGTGTGTCTGTCTCTGTCTTAGTGTCTGTCTTTGTCTCTCTCTGTCCATCTGTCCGTCTTTTCTCTCTTTCTCTCTCCTTTTCTTCCTCCCCAACCGGTGCAGACAGATGTCCGTCCTCCACAGAGCTGGGTCTGTCCGACGTGCCTATGCCTATGCCTATACAATTCAATTCAATTTTATTTATAGTGCCAAATCATAACAAAAGTTATCTCAGGACACTTTACAAACTAGGTAACGACCACCAGACCTAGTCTGTAAAGTGTCCTGAGATAACTTTTGTTATGATTTGGCACTATAAATTGAATTGAATTGATAAAATGTAGGCTGAGAGGTCTGGAGCCGCTTTGACCACAATTAACAGCCAGACGTACGTACTTTAACACCTACTACCTGGCTTAAAAAGTCACAAAACTCTTTAATGACTTGTATCACTGCTGCAAACAGGATGTAAGGCGGTATTGTGTTGATTATTTTGAACATGCCCGCTCACAGGTGAGAATAAAGTGGAAACTACGGGGTTTCGCAGTCTCAGGGGAGGGGCTGCTCCACTGTCTAGTGACGCAGGCGGTGACAGCAATATGGAGCCAGGGGGACGCTACTGCGCATGTCCGCGTCTGCACGGACGGAGAGAGAGACAGAGAGAGAGAGAGAGCGAGAGACAGAGAGAAAGAGACAGAGAGAAAGAGGGAAGGCTATACTCGGGAAAAACTGGCAAAGACAAAGGACTAAACAGCCTTTAGGAAGACAGGAGAGCGTTGAATCCGTTTTTATACCGGTTTATGGTAGTCCAGCTGTGACAGCACCGGCGGGAAGCGTCTAGGTAAGTGGTCGGTTAGAGAAAATGAAGTTCTAAGACGTAGAGAAAACGCTGTGCTTGTGTTTGCTGTGGACACAGGAGTCACGTAGAGCAGCCACAAGATTATCGCCACATATCTGTTACTATCATGGATGAATTGCATCTGTACATGTATGGTTTCAGAGTATAACGGCGGCCGTCGCTGTTGAGGGAGTGTGAGCTCTCTAAGGTGTGTGTTTTGTTGTGTTCAGAGCTGTTGTTGTCATATGTTTTGCTACAGCTAACAGGCTGCTTCCTCTATCCAGTCCAAGCTCCTGGAAATGTTTACCTTCTTCTCTTGTTGGGCTCCGCTGACCAAGAGGAGATGGTAGCAGTTTATAATGCCATTCCAGCTACCACACTCAACAACAACATTGATTTAAAGTGTATTTTTAAGTTGTGTGGCTGCTGTTCAGGCTAAGTAAGATGTCATTTTTGTGCTCTGCTAAATGTGGTGGGAATTTGTGACCATGTTCTTTTGAAATACTAATCACGAAATAACAACAAAAGTTGATACTAAAAAATGCAGCTTTTCTGTCTTTCTTTCAGGCACCGCTCAGCGTCAAATCCCCGCTGTGTCTGTTCCAGTGGAAGTGTCGCTCCATGGTCAGCAGCCCGGTGATGGAAAGAACTGCAAAGCTATAGGCTTGGTGACTGAATGGAAAGAGCTGTCAACACACACAGAGGATGGAGGAAGTGGAAACGTACGGAGACCAAGTGGCGGTGTGATTGACGACACTGCTGAGGTGGTGGTGGTGGTGTTGGAGGAGTAATCTTTCATTTGGCAGCATCTGGAGTATCTTCGCTCACTGGCAATCCCATCTTTAGACCCACTTTTCAACCCCTCCCTCATGTTGACCTTTCTTCACCTCCATCCTTCAGAGAGCAGGTGTTAAACAGCCGCAGGTCTCATTCGCCTCCGCCTCGACCAGACACAGAGACACACAAGCTCCTCTCTTCCGAGCGGCTGAGAGGTTGCTATGGCAATGGTTGTTATGATGCAGATGTAGCGTCCTGAAGGTAGTAGTTGTGGAGGTAGTGGTGGAGCTGGAGGAGGTGGTGGCGCCGGCGGCGGTGGTGGTGGTGAACGTCCAGGGATGGGAAGCGCTCCGTATCCAGCCGGTGAATGGAAGGGGAAGGGGCGAGGCGGCCTTCAAGAGCTGGGCTGCATGCGCTGGAAGGTCAGCAAGCAGAAAGGAGGAGGAGGAGGAGGAGGAGGAGGAGGAGGAGGAGGGGAGGTGGTGGTGGGAGCTGAGGAGAGGAGGTGCAGGGATCCCACAGACACTCAGCAACAGCCGGATCTCTCATCTTCCTCTTCCTCCCTCACCCCCCCACTGCCTCCTCAACCCTCTCTGACACCTCCAGCCATTTATCATGAGAAGCAGCGGAGGGAGCTGTGCGCCCTGCACGCACTCAATAACGTCTTCCAGGACGGGACGGCCTTCAGTAGGGACACCTTGCAGGAGATATACCAGAGGTGGGATGGCTGTCTCACAAATCTATACAACATTTAGCCTGCGTACATAAAATGTTGTGGAAAATCCCTCAATCTCTCTTGCCATCTTGTTGCAGGCTTTCTCCCAGCACTCTGGTGACGCCTCACAAGAAGAGCATGCTGGGAAACGGGAACTATGATGTAAATGTCATTATGGCAGCCCTCCAGACCCGAGGGTTCGAGGCAGTTTGGTGGGATAAAAGAAGGTATGTAGAGCTGGGTCTTTATTCGTGCACTATAAAATATGAGGCAGTTGAACAGTAATGCTGTTATTTTTGTCACTCTCGTACACATCAATTACCTCTATTGTTGTTCCACTGTATCTTTTGACTGCTGTCCTTGTTTGCGTAAATAGTCAGTATGAGGCTTGGTATGTAGCTGTGACATCTGCAGTAAGATAAGCCTAAGGTAAACATTGTGAAGAGGCCCACTGTGTCCTCCTGTGCACCCCAGCCACCTATTCAGCAGGGTCTTGAATGATCTCTGTGATTAGTCAGCTGTTGCATCAATCGACAAAGTGTAAGAAACGGTTTTATCAGCATTCCTGCTCCTCTCATTAACAGTCTTACATGACTTTTGGCAACAACAACATTCAAAGACTTTTATCAGTGAAATGATAGTGTTATCAGAAAAGCCATATTCCTCATTCTCTGTCTTGGCCAAAACAGGAACACAATCATAGCCATCATAACTCTTAATCTAGTGCCAAAAACAGCAATCCTCTCTGTTGCTGATTGATACAGTACAACACAGTGGGGATCCAAGATAGAGCATGCGATACAATACATTATTACTTTGTCAGAAATTTGTTTTGCATCACAGCGAAGACAGAAGAGACGAGAAAGAAAAAAACATTAAGACATCCCAAGACAGGAGCCAAAAATACACACATTCAACATAACACTACAATATCAGAAGACAACATTTGAGGCCAGTCAGCGTGCATGTGATCTGGGATTAGGTGGCATATTTAGTTGGAGCACAAAAGAGTGCTTCAGTCTGACCTTATTCAATTTCGGAACCCTATATCTCAGGTTTGATGGTAACAAATTATTCTCACTGTTTAAAACGTGATTGGGGGTCCTGTCATTGTAAATATTCAGTAGTGATATGTTTGATGGTCAAAATTGTGTTCGTGGGGCGGCCGGTGGCGCAGTGGTTAGAGCAGGTGTAAAGAGGCTGACGGTCCTTGAAGCAGCGACCGCAGTTTTGACTTTGACCGGCGGCCCTTTGCTGCATGCCCCCCCCCCCCCCCCCCCCTTTTTTTCTCTCTCACCCCATTTCCTGTATGTCCTTTATAATAAAGGCTTAAAAAACGGCCAGAAAAATAATCTTTAAAAAAAAAAATTGTGTTTGAAATGAGGTTGTGACCTAGGACCTCCTTGTGGTGCGTTTAAGTGCGTATGGGAAACTGACAGTGGCTTTTTGACAAAAAGCAAAGATTTAGATGTTGATTAATTATTTAGATAATACATCATCTTCTAAAACTGTCTGTCTGAATATACCTGTATTCACCCTGAAATGCTCCATTTTAGCGCCTGTCCCTTTAAACCCCCCTCCTGAAAAAGGCCAGCGTTAATGGTTATTCCACAGCTTTACTGTCAATGTCTCTGCCCCATCATCACAGCCGGTAAATGACTGTAACGGCACCATAGCAGCATTTTGTACCTATATAGTATGGTTGTGACATCACAACGGTACAGAAGTCCTGACAGCTCATTTAAAGACAGTTTCTTTATACAGGCTGTGTGAATTTCTCTGTGGATTGAGCATTTTGATCCTTTCACAGTATTTATAAAGAACCTCCACCTGCTTTTTAATAACAAAACATTGAAATTTCACTTTTTACAACATGGGACCTTTAAGAAAGGGAAAATAATAGATATGGCAGCATATTATGAAACACGGTGTTCCAATGTTTTGTTATACTGTGAACATTATCGTGCAACGTTGTTTTGATAAGCCTATCTGAAGTAAAGCCTAGGTGTGTCAGTCCTTTACAGTAGACATTTTAATAGTGAACTCTTTATATTGGTGGCAGTTCAGCCATAAACTGGCTGTTTAACATTTGATGGATAGAAAGTTTCTACATGTTGTTGCAAAATAGCTCAATGCCGTTTGTGACAGGCAGTTTCATCTCAGTCAACTATAGAAGAAGAAGAAGAAGAATTACTTTATTTTTATCCCACACGGGGAAATTCAATTTTCACTCTTATTATCATACATGTTACACACACAGGCCCGAAATACACACATGCACAACCAGGACCTATACATGCAATTAAGGAGAGATGTTAGAGCGAGGGGGCTGCCAGTGACCAGCGCCCCGAGCAGTTGGGGGTTCGGTGCCTTACTCAACAGCACCTCGGCAGTGCCCAGGAGATGAACTGGCACCTCTCCAGCCACCAGTCCATGCTCCATATATGGTCCACACAGGGACTTGAACCCCCTATACAAATCATCAACATTAAAAGCACTTCATAGTAGATGCATATAAGTATGATCAACTCCAAAGCTGTTTGAAAATCAATTTGCTACTTTAATTTTTTTTTCCAGCTACATCAATGTCACAATCTATTTGTAGAAGATGTTTTTTTTCATGCATTGTGTGTCACAGAATTGCTGTCTTTGTGCTCCGATCACTAATGCTACTCAGAGTGACCATTTGATTCTTTCCCTTTATGATAACTTTCTTAAGCAGGTTTCCAGATAGATCAGAATAGTTATCTTATCATATGGAATTGAAGGGGAAGAAGTGTTTATGCTTTATCTTAGACCCATTGTGTGTTAGAGAAAATGGTCGACAATAATATAAGGATTATACAATTCGTATGTGATGGGATCCAAATAAAAAAAAACACATTGTCTGGTCAATTAATATGGACCACATTGCATACCCACAACATTCACCACTCTAATAAATTGCCTTCCTCCAGGGATGTAGGCAGCATCGAGCTGTCCAACGTGACGGGCTTCATTCTAAACGTGCCATCCAACTTGCGCTGGGGGCCTCTCCGGCTGCCGCTCAAACGGCAGCACTGGATAGGAGTCAGAGAGGTGGGCGGGGTCTACTACAACTTGGACTCGAAGCTGCGTAACCCTCAACCCATCGGCAACCCGGATGAGCTCAGGTGAGATTGATATTAATGAGGTATTACTGTAAAGCGGCTGCAGAAATTGTTGAGTTTGCAGCATACAGCATATAAAGCTCTGATAACACAGGAAGAGCAGATGAGAAACTAGTTTGCCAGGGCAATGAATGCTACATTACATTGGAGCTACAGAATTCAGCCTAGTTCATTTTTAATAGTTAAGTCCTTCTACCTGCCTGTGTGGCCACAAGAATACTTTTATTGTCTGTTACTTCTAGCAGATATGTTTCCGAAAGAGTTGTTACTTTAAAGGAATAGTTCAACATTTCAGGGAGGACTGCCCCCTAAAAGTTTATGATTCCACTCAGTTGAGAAGTTGACTCACATTTTTTCAGCTGCGACATTGTACACACAAAAAATAGCAGAAGCAACAGCATGACAGAACAGCCGTCAAGGTCCAGCGTGTAGGATTTGGTGGGATCTAAAGGCAGGAACGGAAAATGATATTACAACCCCTTTTACTAGTTTACACTGTAAAAATGTAAATAGAAACAGAATGTGATGAGTCACAAAACACTGAAACAAAGACAACAAATGAAATGTTGAAACTGAGAAATTCCTTTGCTTTTTGAAAATGATATGCCATTTTGAATTTGATGTCAGTAACTTGTTCCAAAAAACTTGAAACGTGGGACTGTTGCAACAAAAGACTGGGAAAGTGAAAATTGTGAAATACTAAAATAAAAGACAATAAATTAAAACTGGCAACAGGTTAGTAACATGACTGGGTCTTTCTGAAGACATCTCTGACACAAAGCTCTACCATGCAAAGAGGATACACACCAGATCCAGAAACGCCGCCTCCTTCTCTGGGCCCAGGCTCATTTAAGATGGACTGAGGCCAAGTAGAAAACTGTCCTGTGGTATGACGAGTCAAAATTTGAAATTCTTTTTGGAAATCATGGATGCTGCATCCTCCGGGCTAAAGAGGAGAGGGGCCATCCGTTTTTTTATCCGTGCACACTTCAAAAGCCAGCATCAACGATGGTATGGGAGTGTAATAGTGCACATGGCATGGGTAACATGCACATTTGTGATTGCACCATTAATACTGAACAATATTTCCAGGTTTTTGGAGAAACATGTGCTGCTCACTGTATTACATCCTTTTAAGGGCAAGTCTTGTTTATTTGAGCAAGACAATGCCTGACCATATTCTGTACATATGAAACGGCACCGTGGTAAAGGTGTCCGGGTGCTAAAACTGGCCTGCCTGAACACAGTTCCCAAACGCTTACGCAGTGTTAAAAGGTGAGGTGATGAAACAGAGTGGTAAACATGACTATGTCCCAACCCGTCATCAAATTCTAAAGGAAAATCCAACACACTTTTATACAAAAATATGCTAGGCTATGCTAACTGGCTGCTTGCAGTAGCTTCATATTTACCATACAGATATGAGAACGGTATCAATCTTCTCATCTAACTGTTGACAAGAAGAGGAACAAGTGTGTGTGTGTGTGTGCGCACTAATCAATATTTTTATGCAAACAGTGTCATGTTCACGGGGTTGCTCATAGTGACAAACCTACAGAGAATTATCACCAGACTGTACAGTTCCTCTTAGCTCTATGAAGCGTTTCAGCGTGTTTTTGCTCGTTGCTTTGGTCCGCAAACTCCACTCTCATTAACCTTGTGTCCAGTAGCAGCAGCTTTTTTTTAAGCAATAAAAATAAATAAATAAAATAAACATATACTACCTGCCTGCCAGACAGACAAAGTTGGTAACCAGCTTGTGGACATAGTGGAGCATTAACAGCTAATTAGCAAGATATTTTTCTCAGGAGTTTGTGGAGACAAAACAGAGTTAAAAGGAGAGTAAATATTAGTCTAACAATTATCACGTATGTCTGCTGGATGTATAAATAGGCAACAGCTTTGAAAAGCTATTGCATGGTACGGTTTTTATTCGCATTGATTTGCTTTTCATCATCCTAACCCTGCGGTTCTATTTCACCACATCCCAGGAAGTTTCTCCGCCAGCAGCTGCGAGGAAAGAACTGTGAACTTCTATTGGTCGTCTCAGAGGAAGTGGAGGCGCACCAAACATGGCGGTCTGATGGCTAAGGGTTTAACCAGCCAATCGCAGCTCCGACTGGGCCAACGGGCCAATCACAGAGCGAGCGGGAGAGGAAGTAAAGTCGTGCACAGCCAATGTGCACACTTGCAGATGTATTTTTTCCCCCTTTGCTGGGTTTTGTTTACACAGCCATTGCTGGACTCTTATCTGAGAGGATGCAAAGCAATGAAGGAAGCAAACACTTTACAGGGAGAATCACAGTCCTTTTCTCACAACACAGTTAAGACTTATTAGAAGTTACTATTCTGTTTCTGCTATACTTGTGTTTTTATATATCTTGACTATTTTTCAATGTCAGTTTTTTTCTTTTTACTGTTCAAGTTTCCAAAGTCATGGGAGTTCAGGCTTTATGAAAAAATGCTGTGTTTATCTGCTGTTTCCCTCCGTGAGCCTCCCTGCTTCAGTCATGATGTTCACTGATGTGTCTTCATGTTTTTGTCTCTCCCGTCACGTAGTGAATCCCTCTGTCCGTATATCCTCCGTCCTTCACTTTCACCAAAGCGTGCCCTTTCTTGCCTCAGTGTAACTCCATCTCACTCCTCCTCGCAGCCCCTTTTCCATATCACATGTCAGAATTAGTGATTTATCACATTGCGGACTTTGAATTTTAGCCACTTCTCAAACACTTCTGGCACAGTCTGAGCCTATACTGTACCAAGGCTGTGCCGACACAACAGTTTTTTATGCAACAAAGCAATGCAACACCCCGGCCAAGCATACCCTCTAGTGGATGGTTGCTTCACTTTCCTTTCATGGAAGAAATAACGGCATCATTCATCCAGTTTTTTTTGTTCACATTCAAATGGTTACTTTATAGTAAGGAGGTTATAATGAAGAACTATTTATAAAATCCAACTTTGTCACTTTGGAAAAAGCAGCCGATAAATCAATCTCAACTCATGGTCTGCATACTATCTTGTTCTAGAGCTTTCGACCGCATCACAGGGTCATCATCGGGAGGTTGAGTTGGTTCAGTTGCCATGGAAACATAGATGTTTAAACCTTTCTGTAGTGCTACAACAATAATTCGATTAATCGTTTTAGTTTTCTAAACAAATATGCTAAAAGAATGAAAACATTGGCTGGCTCTTAGAAGTTGTGGCGGACCTCATCACAATTGTTTGACAGAATTATTATTCGTCACGTTGATTAATCGTAAAAATAATGAGATGAATCAATAATCAAAATAACCATTTGTTGCAGCTCTACTTTTAGCATAATGTTCTATGACAATTAGCTGATGATGACTGTGCGATAAGGTCAAAAGCTCCAGAACAAGGAAGTAAATGATCATTAACATTTGATTGCCAATAAGAATTTGAATAACTCATAAGTTATTGGAGTTATGTTACAAATCCTCATATCTATATAAGGAATGATGCAGAGTGAGCGGTTCATTCTTGCAAATTTGCGCCAGGGTCCTGAGTCACCCTGTCAGGGTTTAATTTGCGATAATGACCCGCTCGCTCTACATTATCCTTCTTATTACACAGCTACTTACTAATTGTACCAATAATTAAAATATTAATTTAAAAATGGCCCTCCAGTATCTATGATCAGAACTGCGTCAATGCAACAGTCTTTTACTCATATCAAAAGGTGTGTTATTCAGAAATAACACACCGTAGAATGCCGTAATGGACCAACCAGAGTCAAGTATTACCCAAAGCTCTGTAATATAAAGAAATATAGTTTTATTTGTCCATGTTACCCACTCTCGCTTAGTCAGAGCCACAGTCGTTTCTTGCACAGTGGTAAAATGACACCACAGAGACAGATGACAAAATAAGGATTCACCACAGGGGGCGATACTTATTGTTTTCCCTCTTTCCCCTGTGGCTCCACACTGGTCCACGGGGCAACCACCACCACAGCAGCCCTCAGTAGCACAGGAGCTTAGCTGATGCAGGGCTCCTCTTCTTAAACATCTTTTGTTACCTGCCAAACACAACTCTGAGAGGATATCACAGATTGTCCCATCAAGTCATATACAGTCAGCAGGGGGTCTCTAATGTGTAGCTGTCAGGATGTTCTTGTTTTAAGAAAGAGTGGAGGTAGGGGAGGTGGAGCACAGTGTGCCTGGGTAGATAATAACGTAGAAAAAGAAACTATGGAAAGAAACGTGAAAGTGGATGGTTAGTTAACAGCCAGATGTGTGTTGTGGTTGATTCTTGTTAAATGAGCCTTATGAGAGATTCCACTGTTTGTAGCTCTCAAATCTTATCAGCTTAAGAGAAACTGTTAATACTACATGTATTGTCTATTACTGACAATATTGGCCTTAACTTGTTTACATAAAAAAAATATATATATGTGTTGCTCTGAAAGATTAAGAGGGGCTGTGCAGTTTGATGCCATTTCAGGAGATTTATTCCAAAGCACCAGTTTATCGTAAATATAGAGGAGAAATGGCTGAAACTCATCGAATATAATGTTTTCACTTTTTGCAGCTAAGGGCTTTATGTTATTTACAAGTGTCTGAAATAGTATGATTTTATAAAGACAAGATCACGTTTTTCAGTGGTGCATGCTTTATTTTGGGATGACACTTCAGTTCCAGCCCCGTTTGTGACCTTTAATGTCATATTATATCCACTGAACCTGTCATTCATTTGCTGAGATTGTTGGACCCAATCACATCGTGACTCAAAATTGCATTTCATGTGCTTTTTTGCCATGACAATCCGTTCAGAATCCTGATTGTCACTGTATTTTGTTTTTTTTTTGCATAGAAATAAAATGCTTATAATGGCACTTTACGTAAAAGCTTTAGGGTGTAATGAATGGGTCATTATTTGCTCTGAAAGCGCTGTTGAGTTCAGAACCAGAATCTCCCTTTTCTTGGCTTGTTTAGCGTAAAGTAATTCAATACAATTTTGATGTAGTTGCACTTTTACTTAAGCATTTTAAAACTTCTGCCTACCTTCTATCGTTTATTCCACAGCTGCTGTTGCTAGTTGCTTTGTCAAATTACAAACGAAATGAACCAACCTCTTTGGATAGTGAGCTCTGATACAGTAGATTATAATTATATCTCATAAAGTTCAGATATTTATGAGTTGTTTGCAGTTCCTCCTCTAAACCTTTCAGATGGTTTTATTCCAAAAACTAACTTTAAACTGTATAAAATGAAAGTAGTCGCTCGATCTCCACCATCTACTGCAGGGAAATGGTACTTTTTCATTTATGTATTAGCGTTATCAATCTCATAATACAGGCTAATATTTTTTTTCTTTTTTGACATGTCCAAAAAGGAGTGGGAAGAAGTATACTGTACACTTATTAATTCCTCCCCTTCTCCACAATTCATAATTAGTTAGTTAACAGCTTCCTCTGTTATTCATTTATTTATTTTTTATTTAAGAAGAAGAAGAAGAATTCCTTTTATCAATCCCGCAAGGGGAAATTAAAAAATTTTAACCCTGTTATTAATATTATTCAGGTTACACACACACACAGGAGTGCACACGTGCACAAACAGGACCTATATACATGCAATTAATGGAGAGATGTCAGAGCGAGGGGGCTGCCAATGGCTCAGCGCCCCGAGCAGTTGGGGGTTCGGTGCCTTGCTCAACAGCACCTCGGCAGTTCCAAGGAGATGAACTGGCACCTCTCCAGCCACCAGTCCACACTCCATTCATGGTCCACACAGAGACTCGAACCGGCGACCCTGCGGTCCCCAGCCGAGTCACTGAGCTACTGCCGCCCCATTTCTTTATTAGTATTATTATTATTATTTTTTATTTTTTTATTTTTACAACTCAACCAATTGTTTTTAACTTTACAAGTATCTACGGTATATTGTATATTTATGAAATGTAAAATATTAAAGTAATTAATATTAAAATGAGAATCATTGACCGGTGACGTTCCGCCTCTACTTTTCCTGCGGTGATGTTTCTGGATGCCAGACTGATTACCTATTTCACATACATCCATACACTATAAATATGAATGACGAGGCAGCTGGGGGCGCGCGCGGACTCATTGTAAAAAGGGGAGCGCGCTCTCGGAGTCGGGCGCGCGCCTGTAGCGGTGTGCAGATGTGTCGCAGATTTTGTAAAGTCACTGGACGCACGGAGAGACCCAGATGAAGGAAGTCCGGACCAACGGGCCCTCGAACTGTCGGGAAAACAAAGCGACAGCGGCAGAACCGGGAAGGAAGAGCCGGAGCGGCGCTCTCATAACCGGGGCACGTTAGCTCAGCTTCCCGCGGAGAAAGACGTTACTTTGACAGTTAAAAACCAGAGGACGGCGGCGTGCGCGGACATGGAGCTGTCAGCGATTGGAGAGCAAGTGTTTGCTGTGGAAGCAATCGTGAAGAAAAGAGTTAGAAAGGTAACCGGTGTACATGCTGCCCAAAAATGTATGCGGGAGACAGTTTAGGGACGAAGGGGTGCTACTTAGTGTGCTAATGAAAGCCCGAGAGATTAAAGAAACAGAAGTGCGCGGCTAATCTGCTTATCTAATTGCAAGCTGTATAAAGGGGGGCGGGTTAGAGGAGGGTGTCCCTTTAATGTAGCGTGGACACTGTGTTGTCATTGCACTACAGCTCTCCGTGTCAGGTGTTTGGCTAAATAGTGAGGGGGCGGACACGGGAGGATGTTATTTACCAAATGCCATCTTTTTGGGCCTGTTTGCCTGCTAATTGGGGTTCGGGGTCTGAGTTCCCATATGGTGTTGACAGATGCAGGTGCGCAGCTAGAAATGCTGTTCCTCCAGCGATCAAGAGCCCCCTGAAACCCCTCTGTTTACTAGAAAGTAATAAACCCCATTTTCTTTCAATCAGCACTTTATCATCTGAGTATTCAAAGGAGTATGAGACACTTAAGAGCGAATTAAAGTCATTAAAGTCCCTGTGAGAGCGAAGTTGGGGCATCTTTAGCGCCTGTACGCCGACATATTCCCACTGAAATGGAATATTTGAGCCGTGTACAGTTACAATGGGGATTTAAATCTAATATTATGGATTTGATTGGACCACTAGAAAGTGGGCGGGCTTACTGTTGGCTCCACACACACACACCAGCCCTCCTGCAGCGACGCAGAGTCAGCCAAAAGCCTTCCTGAAATCGACCACAGCCACATTGTTTTGGAAATGAACACGTTGGTTACGTACTGTAACCCCAGATTATACGACTATAGTTGTTTTTGCCCACTGATATCCAAACACACAACTCTTCTGTAAGCAACTACAACCATAGCTACGAGCCGACCCGCAAATGGGGATGTACTGTGTGTGACCGCTGTGGCTACTCTGATAGTGATTTTTTGACAGATATTCGGCTTATATCAATAGATAAATAAATAATTAACTCAGGGACAGGGGACTGAAACTGATAAAATGTATTTTTCATTTCTATGGGACTTTAAATCTTACAGGGCAATAGTTTCAAAATTTGACATCTCACAATATGCGGTAGGGTTGGAATTAACTCTTATTTTGATAATTTTATGGTTAAGAACACAGCATGAGGAGTCAATTATACCATTACTAGTGTGCAACCTTGAGCTTCTATTTTATTATTGCTAGCAATGGAGATTTACTTGATATTAATCTGTCTTTAAATGTTTTGAGACTAAGCTTACAGCAAGTATAGAGGTCAAGTTTAGACAGAATATACAAAGGCCAATGTTAAAACCACATGGACTATATGTGTCCATCCACAACTCAAACACGTCTACTCTATATATGCTGCTGCTAACTGTTAAGTTGTCAGATCAGATTTTGGATGATAAACCTGATATAATAGGTGGATAACTATACTTAAAATCCAAACCACGAAACCACAAAATATATTGCTTATTTATGGGCACTTCCTTTTAATTCTCACCCAATATACTGAGCATTTTTTACTGTACAAAGGGAACTGGGTGACTACAATGAAGACGGAAAAAGTGGTGACTTCACCCGCTGAGAATAGCTTCATTATCTGATGATGTCACAGAGGATGACTAACTCTGACCGGCTTGGTTGGTATATGGAAAACATTTAACATTTTAATTATGGATATTGTTCGATTGCATAGCAGCATCCTTCTGCACATGAACTCCATTCAACAGCAAGAATATGATGAAAAATAGACGTTAAATGGATAAGAAGATGCAGGCAAATATCACCTACAGCAAGTAATCATTGGCAGGAAAACCATTACTTCACACAGTAGGGACTTTTTACTTGCGCAACTTTATTTGCTTGTATGATAATATAAATGTATCATTCATAAAGGTTTGTATCTTGATAATTGTAATTTAGTGAGATGTTCAGGTGGTGATGGTTGTTCTAAAAATATAATAATAATTTAAAAAAAGATAAATGCTTGATGGAAACTTTCGTAGTAATGGGAGCTGTAACTATCTCTGGTTTGAGTGGAATAAGGGCTCAACGGGACACTAGCAAACATGTTACCTACCACAAATTATGCTGGCACCCTCGGGCCAATCACTAACAAGATGCATCTCCTGTAAGTTATTGCAAAGAAACACATAATTTAAAAAAAAGCAAAATCAGGCATGTAGCACCTCAGACATCTGGAGAGAAATCACATTTGATCGATGAAGCCGGGACAATGATGCATCATACATTACATGTATCAAGGTAGCATTAAAAATGTTATGACAGCATATTCTCTGATCTGATTTATGATATTAAAAGTATAATATGTACCTTTTACCCCGCACAACAGCCAGAGAGAGAGAGAGAGAGACAGCATGATCAAGGTGCAGCCATGGTCAAGTGAGCAACAGTTGAAGGGAGTCAGCTCAAAGCAAAGGACAAAGCAGTGAATCAGAGGAATAAAACGGTATTTTATGATGGTTTCGCGGAGGTTACATTTAAAGCACAAATAAACACAAACATACCTCCAGAGTCCTGCTAGAGCGTCGGATTATGAGTGAATGCAGACCTTCATTGTCTTTGTTTGTTGTTTGTGTTTGTTTTGTTTGGGGCGACAGTAGCTCAGTCCATAGGTGACTTGGCTGGGAACCGGAGGGTCGCTGGTTTAAGTCCCTGTGTGGACCATGAATGGAGTGTGGACTGGGGGCTGGAGAGGTGCCAGTTCATCTCCTGGGGACTGCTGAGGTGCTGTTGAGCAAGGCACCGAACCCCCAACTGCTCGGGGCGCTGGTCACTGGCAGCCCCCTCGCTCTAACATCTCTCCTTAATTGCATGTATAGGTCCTGTCTGTGCATGTGTGTGTATTTCGGGCCTGTGTGTGTAACATGATTAATAATAAGAGTGAAAAAAAATAAATTTCCCCGTTGCGGGATAAATAAAGTAATTCTTCTTCTTCTTCTTCTTGTGCTTCAGTATCTGACACCGAGGGGGAGGGGTCTCACAAAGTGGCAGTTGGGGCTGCTCACCCTGCATGCTGTTATTGGCTAGGGGTTAAATCACCATGTAGGCAGAGCAACAGCCATAAACGTCCCTGTCCATCTCGTAATACCAAGTAAACTAAAAGTCCAGGCAGAGGGCAGATACAGACGCCACCACACTCTTCTAGTGGGTCATAAGTGACGACTACGAATTACTCTAGTATTTATACATCGTTTTTTAGGATAATATTCACATATTATGCCTAACTTCTTGGCTGATACCACTCTTTATGTCCACAGGGGAACGTGGAGTATCTGTTGAAGTGGAAAGGATGGCCTCCAAAGTGAGTACAAGTAATCATGAATGTATACAAAGATGGACAACGCGTTTCTTCTTCCTCCCACTGTACAAGAATGAACCATACCGCATATGGGCTCTACCATCTTGTGCTGTTGACATCATTTGGAGTCAAAGTCGGCACAGTAGTGATTGGGGTGTGAAGCTGCGTACTCAAGGACCTGCCCATACATCCCCCCGATGCAATCATGTGTCAATCACAGCTCTCAGTCACATGTGTCAATTATGACGTATCAGACAAAATGAACACTTAAGCATTCATCCGTGATAAGAACTACCAAAAGTGACAGAAACCATCTTATTCAAATCAAATTATGTGTACTTTGATTGTTTAGTTTGGCCCATGTCCCGTCCAACTAACATGGAGGCGGCGGGGCTTATGCCCTGTACTGCAGCCAGCCACCAGGGGGAGATCAAGATGTTTTGGCTTCACTTTTGGGGAGCTTGCGTGTCGTCCATCTTTATGTACAGTCTCATGTAAACTTAATCAGAAGGATGCATCATATTCACATTGACATTTACAACAGATTATACATATGCACAGAAAAATATACCTAAAAAAAATACCGTTGCCATATGAAAAATGATACATTTAAAATATATGCTCATTAACATGGTTTTTGGTAACCTCTCACAGGTATAGCACATGGGAACCTGAGGAGCACATTCTGGACCAGCGCCTGGTGCAGGCCTATGAAGAGAAGTAAGGCTCCACTCCACATGTAATACTTGCCTGAGGAAAAGCCTTGCCTGAATCCAGGAAATCCCAAAAGGACTGCCGGCACATAGCAGAGCAGGAATGTGCAGAATAAATCAAATTTCTTCTTCCTCTATATTAATCATAAAGAGATTATGACTCAGCAGACCAAGAACCAGATCTAAGACCCCTCTCTGGCTGGTATTAGCAGGTGTCTGGGGTAGTTGGATTGTAACTAGATATGCCAAAACTCATTAAGTCCACATCTAAAGACACTAAAGATGTGAGGAGGTTGTTATCTCCAAAATCCTCTCCAGAGGTGGTCAGACACACATCTGGCCACATTTCTAATATAGGGGATGGGTAGCTTCTATTGCAAGATGTAATTAAACTGGTGGACTGATAATA
The DNA here is from genome assembly GCF_963691815.1 of Echiichthys vipera. Taxonomy (NCBI): domain Eukaryota; kingdom Metazoa; phylum Chordata; class Actinopteri; order Perciformes; family Trachinidae; genus Echiichthys; species Echiichthys vipera. Next base: position 17,882,944 of record NC_139843.1, on the reverse strand, counting down.
AGTGGAGAAAGGTGTTTACTTGCACATGCACTCATCTTCTTTAAAGGGGCCCTGTGAAGTTTTCATGTAAACAGAGTTTCTGTTGATCTTTATCGCTGCTCTGTGGGGGGAGGGGGGCTCCATCCTTTTTTTTCAGGATGGTGTGTTTATAACCTGACTGTTGTTTGCTGCTGTTTTCATGACCAACCAAATTTTAATTTGACTGACAATAAAAGATTTGAATATTTGAAACATGATTACATCCATTTTTAATCAGAAAGTATAGTGTATATAGTACACAGATAAAAATCACAAAGTGCTTTACATGAATAAAAAAAATGAAATGATAAAGAGAGAGAAAAAAAAGAATAATAATATAAAATAGCGATAGCCGACAAACAGTACAGAGGTGACAAGTTACAATTAGAACAGATGATGAGGACTGGGACACAAACAGATAAAAAGAGGAAACAATATATAATAGAATCTATAAAAGTAGAGCAGCTACTCCGACAGGGCAGCCAAAAGCCTGTCTGAATACAGATGTTTTCAGCTGCTTCATAAAAGTGTCACAGGAGTCCAGGGACCACAGGGATAAATGGATGGTGCTCCATAAAACGGGTGCAACAGTTTGAAAGGCACAGTCACGTCGGGTTTTATAGCGGGTTTAAGTGACAGTCAGTCATTTTGGTCGGATGATCTAAGAGCCCGATTAGGCGTGTGAGGGAGGAGAAGGTCAGTAATATAGAGGGGGGTCTGACCTGCATAGCTCAGAATGTTAGTACTAGTATTTTAAAAGTGAAAGCAGAATTTGATTTAAAAGCCAGTGCAGGGAGGATAAAATTGGAGGGATATGAGCTCTCTTGTTATTTCTGGTCAGAAGCCGAGCCGCTGCATTTTCATTCATCTGTGTGTCTGTGGAGACACTCCCTCTCTCTAATGCAGATAAACTGCCATGTTAGTGATGCTGCTGACAGCGGTGCGTCTGCCGGTTATGCTGCGTTCACTTGTAATCGGAAATCTTCCAACTTCTGAGTCAGGCTTGTAGTAAGGGCAGAAGTAATGGGGACATGTGTGTGTATGGATTTAAGAGGGGGACATATAATGGATGGACTGGAAGTAGAGAGGTGAATGTGTTTCAATAAAGTTTACAAGGGAGAAAATAAATTAAAAAATAGTCAACACACACTCTTAAAGAATAGGCTCACCTACAGTTGCATCTTACCGCCAAAGAGGATGCAAGAAACCAGGTATCTCAAATCTTAGGGATTATGACTTTAATTTGGCCATGTTCCTCCGCTGGTAAAGCACATTAGCTGGCAGACATGATTGTCTAAGAGCATTGAATTAGGAGCAATTCAAAGAGCTTCAGTCTGGTTTGCATTTAAGAGCAGGCAGTTGTCCGCCATCCAAACATTCATTAAAAATGGACAATTTGTTTCTCTAGTCAGGTTTAAAAGAGTAATACAGCTGATTATCATCAGCATAAAAGTGATAAGAGATGGCATTATAGACACTAATAATCTGTCCAAGAGGCAGCGCATGTAGAGGGAGCAACATAGGGCCCAGAACCTGCTAGCAGTCTTCTTCCCTGCCTGTGCTGGTGCATTGGTGTGGGGGTTTTTTGTAACGTTACGCTTCCTGTGGATCAGTGGAATATTGTAAAACAGGTAACCATTAGTATTAACACTGCTCCATTATGCGACTGGAGGTCAAAAAATACACAGGTTAGTTAAGGAACTGCTTACACCTGGATATGTTTTACTTATGACAGGCCATTAGTCTCTTCTTAACAATGTGCTTGGCTTTTTAGAGAGCAGAAAGAGAGAACTCTGGGGCACAGGAGAAAAGGATCCAAGGCCAAAAGACTCATTCTGCAGGTAACGTTTGGAGTTCAATAGAAAAGATGACGAGTGACAGTTTCATCTTATCTGTATAACTTATACTTAATACTAATTCAAGCTTAAGTGTCCCCTCTGATCTTTCTTCAGGATACTGTCTACACCATGGATCTTCGCAGCGCTCACAAGACTCCAGAGCAGCCTCCGCCCCGTCTGCGTCTCTCCCTGACGCGCTCTCTGCTCTCTGAGGACGAGGATCAGCCGTACGCCACCTGCAGGCAGGACACGCAGCTGGCGCACCGAGAAGGCACACCCAGGAGGCCGCGGCTCACGTGCCTTGACTCCAATCCTCCAAGTCCCACACAAGAGGACTGGGAAGGGAGGGGAGAGGAAGAAGAAGAGGAGGAGGAGGAGGAGGACAATGTAGAAAGTGAAGAGGATAGAGACGAGGAGGAGGAGAAAGAGGACACTCTAAAGGAGACAACAGAGAAGAGCGGAGATACTTTAAATGGTAAGTGTGTCAGTCGGTCAGCCGGTATACCCTAATCACCATCATGACCCAGTTTACTTGACTCTACGTGAACTTCTGTGTAGGCCCGGCCATGCACGGGCTTCTTTCCATGCATCCAAAAACATGACACTTTCTTCATCCCGAGCTGATAAAAGAGAAAATCACGCAGAGGTCAAAATGTAGACTCATTAAAAACTGTATTTTAAGTTGTCGTGCATGTGAGTGTAAAGCAACAGCCAATAAGATCTACACTCCCAAAACATCCCTTTGCTTCAAAGTTAAACACCACAGCAGAAATCTGTGTAAATCTTTAATACATGAATAATGTCACAAGACAGAGCATTCAAATCCTTTTTAATGATTTAAAGGTGAGACATCCCTAAATCTCCCGTGGAGTGCAGAATGTGGCACTCAGACGCACTTAGAGCTGTCTGTTCTTGCAGCCAGATACCTGTCTTTTTATCACATCTGTCAGAGCAGAGATCGTCCATCCAGGTCAGTCCAGAGGAGGTTAACTCAATAACTGTGCACATGTGATAGGCTTGATGCAATCAACTCTTCCCTCCTCTCCCTCCTGTCTTCCTCTCTCCGTGTTCCTGTCTCACTCAGGGCAGGAGGGGACAGACGAGTGGAGCTCCGCTGTTGGACCAGACAAGGTGACTGCTTCAGAGAAGCCGGACGACGTCTGGAGGCCCATCGTCGCTCCGGGGGAGGTGACAGTCACAGATGTCACCCTCAACTCCCTCACAGTGACTTTCCGAGAGTCGAGAGTGGCTAAAGGCTTCTTCAGAGACTGGGGCCTGGAGGTCTGATATGTGATGTCTAAGTAGGTTGGTGGCAAGGGCACCGTGAGAGGGAGTTGGAGGCACTGGTCGAATCGCAGCGGGTGAATGGTGTTTGAAGGCCAGGGTCGGTGTTTTTATTCCCTCTGAGTGACCTCTCGCTCTGTACTTCCTCTTGCCTGCTACTTCCAGCTTGGTCAGTGGTACGCTTACATGCACAGAGTAAATGTTATATTAAGGTTGAGCTAGTTACCTTTGACATGGTGGGACTGAGTTACCCTGGATGAAAGGGGTATAAGATAGTTAGAAGTGGTTGTCACTTCTATTGGTGAGTGAGGCGTGCACAGCCTCTAAATAACCCCCTAGAAATGAACTGTAAGTTTCTGCTACTAGCGGTGTTTTAATCGAAACATAACAAAAGATGGAGTTTTGTGATGTTGTGAAGTAGCGTGGGATCATGGGAGTAGTTGTCTTCACCACCTTTGGTGATTAAAACTGCTAAAAACAGTGAATGAAGCCGATTTCAGTAAAAAAAAAATCAGTGGTTCTCAATAGGACAGGCGACGTCCTGTAGGGGCTGCAAACCCAGCTGTAGCTAACTTTTGCTTAGCTTGTTTCTCCGATAACTTCAGCTCCAGACGTCCAAAGAATAAGATCCTTCATCCAGTTAAAATATATAGTTAAAAATGACCAATATCTAAATAATGTATCGTAAAAAATGAGGGTAAAAGTCAATGTATGGCAACTTCTGACGATCACAGTGGTGACGCATAGACAGGTGATAAAATGTAACGGACCCTTTATTAAAATGACAGATTTCTTAGAGTTTGAACATAGTTGGAAACATTTTGGATCATGTAAGTACAAAACTTAACAAAATATATAACGGTTCAGTCATTTTAGGTATTTTAATGACGAAAAGTTACATATTATACCTACAAGTCACGTTTGCTCCACAGAGAAAAACTAGCTAAATCCAACATGTGGTTAAGAGGTAAAACGCGATGTAACCTACTAAATTTGGTTTGGACTTTTTCAGCTCTAGAGCAAAAAGTGTGACCATTGCTGGCCCCCCGTCTTCTTCTTCCTTTCATTTTGCTGGTGGGGCATCACCCAAGAACTAAAACAACCCCCCCCCCCCTCCCCTCATCAGAATATTGCTCCGTAGCGTTACTCGTGGTCAAAAACTCCACAGGGTACCTTTAAAGCAGTTAACAGAATGGGCTTCATATCTCTTATCTCCTTCTTATCTCCTCTCATGCTTCTATTTTGCTAGATGGGTTCAGATTGAGCAAACGTAAATAGCTTACATTTCACCATATAAAATAATAGTAACTGCAGACAAAAGATAAATGTAGTTGTGGAGAGTATAAAGTACCTAACAGTGGTAATGAAAAGAACAGGTCGAGTAACGTGAGTAATCAGGAAGAAGAGTTCTCTGTGCATGTAAACAAACGCTGTTTCTGTCTCTTCCACACTAAGCCAACCTGGACTTGTACGTATTGTACATACTCCACAGTATGGTAGTAAATCCAATACAGTGAGGTGGGCAGAGCTGTCAGTCCCATACTAACATGCAGCGCTGTACCTGTAACCTGTGAACACATAGACTGTTACTCCTGTACCTGAACGCGTGGCTTAGTCTTGTCTGCGTTTCCAAATCCTGAGAGATGATTTGATCCGCCTGCATGCCTTTCTCCTCCAGGGCAGTTCTATCAGTGCAAAGACATACTGTAGTTGACTCTGTTTACCTATAGCCTCTTCATCTCAACGCGTACAACACAACATTCAAGTGATGACTCCGTTTTTTTTAACCAAAATTAAGAAACTAGACGAGACCTGATGAGCAGAATGTAATATTGAATTGCACTGTATTTACTGTAAATCATAAGCGTTTGTCTGACAGGGTAAATCACACACATGGTTTTCATGACTGAACTATTTGATCAAACAAACCAAGAGGTTTCATGGATTTCCTACCTTCCAGTTAACTTGCATTCTTACAATGTAACTGAGACACTGTAGGTAACCTATTACAGCTAGGGTTGCAAAGGGGCGGCACATTTCTGGTAAATTGCTGGAAACATTCCATTGTTAAACTGTGGAATTTTGGAAATATCCCAAATTGAAACATACCAGGGGAATTATGGGAATTTATGTACATTTACTGAAAAATGGAGGTAATTTAAAGGAACTGCATCATATCCAAACATTTTGTTCTGTCATAGGCAACAACATTCAATTAAAAAACATTATGTTTAACAGATTTATTTGTAAGCAAAACTTAAACAAATCTTAATTATTTTATTGAACAATCAATTATTTCATTAAACAACAACAAAAACATGAGTAAAATATTACTCAACCACAGCAACTTAACACACATGCATGTGATCGAGGAATAGCACGGGTATTTTCAAGTGTACTTGTATAAAATCTGATTGTTTTAGTCAAGATTATGCAAAAATGGATTTTCCCAAATCAGGCCAACCTTCAATTTCTGTAAATTCCAGGTTTGTTCCCATAAATTCCTGTTAATTCCCATGGAAAGTTTCCAACTCTAAAAATTCCCGGAATTTTGCAACCCTAATCACAGCTAACAATTTGTAGTAATGTTAAAATGCAGTTACAAGCAGTAAGAGAATTTAACTTGTAAGTCTTAAGGGGTCGCGAGATAACACAGGTGCATTGTGGGATGATTGGCCGGTAGGAAGGAAGAAAATGATCACATTCTGTTTGTCATGAACAGTTTTTTTGTACTAAGCTGTAAGCATGTTTAGGAGGAACTGCAGTTTTGGTCACTTGGCAACAATGATACTTACTTTCAGGTGATTATACACAAATTAAAACATAGTTTATTCCAATTCTGCTTATAGATCCCCCTAAATCCTACACACAGCTCCTTTAAGAGATCCCCAGGGGTTCTGTCAGATGTGAACCTTTCTGTTAAGGACTAACAACACTTGAACGTGCCAACAAAGAGGGCGTTCCAAACAGTGCTCTTACAGCATTGCGTTTGATTATGTAATTATGATTAAGTTGTAAAAGTTAAGTTTTAAAGTTTATTCTTGACCTTGGAGATGGTTAAAGTTCATCTCCTGACATTGTTTAACTCATCTACATGTAACTTCATCAGAATGATATATTTAGAGGGTTTTCCCCCATGAAAATAGTCCCTTATACCTTGCCCTGGCTGACATGTTATTGGTACACTGCAGTGCCAAGGTAGAAAGGCTCAGCCATGGCCAAGGACAAGCATAGCACTATAATAGAATAGCATATAAAACCCATTGGACATGTGATCAAGGTTAAAAACTTGATAATCATTAGAGAGGGTCTTTAACACAACAATGTTACCTCCCTCTCTCCCATTTCAAGTCAATTCAATTTTATTCATAGTGCAAAATCATAACAGAGGTTATCTCATGACACTTTACACACAGGGTAGGTGTAGACCACAGTCTATGACTGGTTCATGGTTTACAGAGACCCAGCCACTACCCCATGAGCAGCAGCATGTTTCAATGTCTATATATATATCTATATATATATATAGATATATATATAGATAGATATAGATATATATATAGATAGATATAGATATATAGATAGATCGATATATATATATATATATATATTACCAGCAATCTTGCGCAGAGTGGCAACCTCTGTCCTATCAAAATAAAGGCATGAAAAGGACAAAAAAAAAATCTTCTTTAAAAAAGAAATATTAGTAGAATAATAGATTATAATGCCAGACATCCCAATAGGTTTAGGTATCATTATTGATATAATGATTAAATATCAGTCAGGGAAAAAATGACATTTTTACAACTATTCCATGACGACTGAGCAAACATCAACTGAAATAACCTTTAAAAAAACTGGAAGGTAGGAAATGAATCTAAAAACTTACAGTGAACTTTAGAAAATGGTTAGCAGTGTATAAGGTATGCAGTTTGTGGTTAACGGGCACAAGAAACTGACCAACATGGTCTTAATGCAGGGTAATCCAGCCGCCTCCATCAATCAAATTACTGAAATATAAAATTTTAAAAATTATGTATTTAGAGCACACACATTGAAAGTTACCCCACAGCTTCACAGACTTATTTTCATGTAACTGCGGACACGGATGAACACTGAAAAGAATAAAGAATAAAATAAAGCCCAACTCTGAACCCAGTACGGTCGGTATAACCATGCTGGCTTCTCAGCCAGTGGACGCAGGAGCTGATGTGATGTGTCATGTCTGTGGAATCTCCCACAGTGGCGTACCATTGGTCCGTAGGTTGTTTATCCCGCACTGAGGAGGACGGGTCCGCGTCTCGTGATCTCTAAACTCTCTCTGTGTGACAATGAAGCTGCAGGGAATGGAAGTGCCTGATGTTGCATCATTTTGTTGTTTTGTCCCGTGGAGCTTTTAGGGCTAATGTCTCTCTTTATCCTACACACACACACACACACACACACACTTACTGTCCCAGCTAATTTGGCTTCAGTACGTCAGAATGCACGATCCTCTACTGATGCTGTTAAGACTTGAAATATGAAGAGACTTTAAAGGGGAGGAGAGTCGTTATTTTTCTACGTTGACTTGAATGTATATTTATTCTTTAAAGGTACCTGTGTATTTGTCACGCAGATGACTGAACAGAATAGTTTTTTATACCGTTTGTGATAATTACCACTGAGCTGATGCCATATCTTAATGTACTGACATGACAAAATGAGCACCTGGATGTGACGTTGCCTAATGTGGTCGCTTGTGCTGCTTTCGTCCACGTCGAAGAACCTTGCACTTTATTGTGATGTAAACCTGCACATTACCTGCTCCGATCTATCCAGTGTCACTGTGTATAGAATATTTCTATGGGAATTATACTACAATAAATGTTGCTCATGTTTAATATCATTTTAAGTACTTGTTCGGTTGCTTATTGACATACCAAAGATACGCAATTCTGTTTAAATGTTGTATATATTTTTTAGGTAATAAGGGATCTAACGGAAATATCGCTAAAGCTGAAATATAACATTAACTACCCTTCTTTGCGTCTGAAAACAAAAGAAGCAACGATTGAGTATTTTTCCAATGGTACAAACATACTTTATTGTACAATTAATTTATTGGCAAAAAAACAATCAGACCACCAAAATAACTTAAAAAAGAAACTAATGAAAGTGGAGCAACAGTTATTTTTGCTTTCTCTCAGCAAGCACCAAAAATGTTTAACAAGAGGAACGAAAAAGTGGTCAAAGATTCCATTTGAATACTAAACAAATATTTAAATAGTCTTATTTCCAGTCTCTTTGTAGGAGCAGAAATGATTAAAACAGAACTATTTGTTCAGTTGCCATCAGTTTGTACAGTGATTCAGTATGTTTACAACTATATTCATGTACATGAAACATTTCTTAAAAAGGATGGTCTAATATACTCCACAGCCTCCCCAGGGCAAACTGAATGACTGTCTGCAGTGTCTTTTTGCATCACCATAACATCTTTAATACAAAACAAAACGGTTTTTTTATCTAATAATTCCTGTAGCTTCAAGTTTTATTTCCAAAAAATAAAATTAAATAATATATCTATATATAAAAGACAGTTTTTCCTTGTTTTTTTCTTATAAAATAAGTCTCAAGATATATTGCCACCTGGTTCTGATGCATCCCCTCCCCATACCCAGCAAGCCCAGCCTTTTGAGAAAAATAGTGAGCATGTGAATATTGTGTCTTCAGTCCTCTCCATAAAAAGCTAATGACCAAATTTAAACTCTTTCAGATCACACCTCTAAATCAATCCCCGCCCCGGCTCTACTCCGTGCGGATTCACGTCTACGGTTTGAGATCGCTCAGGTGTGTGACTTGTTGCAATAACCCCCTCCCTCCCTCCCTAAAACCTTGTCAAAAATACACAGAAAAAGGCGCATTGGTGCTCGTGACCTACTACACCCCATACTGTACCTTTTTAGAAAAAATCTCAATACTGTACAGTAGCTCAGGAGTACTTTGTAGATTTTTACAGATACAGCAAATACCCAATCAAACAAGAGGGGAAACAAGCAGCAGAAAAGTATTCTCTGCTCATAGGGTTTTAAAGTATGTACACTTTGTTTTGTTTTTTTTAACATCTTTCACTTTCATTACAAAAACAGTATCCAAGTCCACCATTTCTTACTTTGTACAGTGCTAACATTGAATTCAATCTTGTGGCTGAGGGGCAGTCATGAGGATGGGGAACAAAAGGGGAGAGTGGTGAAAGGAAAACCGTTGGGGGTTGAGGATGCAGGCAAGGATTTTCTCTGCCCCCCCAAAAAGGGAAAACTTTACCGATCCCTTCTCCATGTCACAGTTCATAAACAAGGTTGTTCAATATATGTACAGGCACAACCGTTTAGTATCAGCCAGCTTGAAACAGGGGCACAATACGCCTCTGGTTGGACATCAACAGTTCATCCCTCCATTTTCTGCAGGGGGGGGGGGGGGGGGGGTACACATTCATGGGAGAACTGAAGATGGAGGGTGGAGAGGACCACCGTGGGTGCAAGGATTTGTTCTGCGGATCTGGCCATTGTTTGCAGAAAAATACGACCAAACCCGCGGTCACTGTCACCCGCTCCCCAAAAAACACTGTTGAGGTTTAATTCCAACCTATAAACCCGTCAAAACAAAACAAACAAACAAAAAAAAAATCAGGAAACGTGTCAAAATCAAACTGCATTTAAAGCACCCTCCCTCCCACCTGTCATATAAAATAAATTCTATCTATGTGATTTGTTGCAGTCGCTGTAGAATGTACATGGCTGTGAAAACTGTCCAAAAAAGGATTCCTGTAACAGATGATATGTTGATGCTTGTATTACGATCCATTGACGGGGGGGGAAATAAAATATACTTACTCTCTGCAAAATAGATACAGTTAGGACCGGGTATTTGAGGAGGAAAACAAAACAATAAAAAAGGTACATCGTGTGAACTCACTTTAATTTTTAGCCACATTTAAAATCTTAAAAATATTCATAAAAAGGCAAAATTCTCAGTCCCCAAAAATATTGTCATAGACTAAGGAAGAAATATCTTCAACCTGAAACACTGCCCTTCCACCTTTTTGTACACAATTGGCAAAAATATATAGATATATATTAACAGCAATAACTTACCATTGTTTTAATTTATTCATTTATTGACTTCTAAGATTTATGTTGCATCTCCCATAGGAAGGAAGCTTCAGTTCTTATTTATACATCACAAAAATATTTAAATAAAAAATAAAAACATCTAAAACCCCAGAGCCCTAGTCCCGCCCCGCTCTCCTTTCATGGCAGTTTGTCGTTTGGGGCAACTGATCAGAGCATCAAGACAGAGACAGTATGGAGTCAAGGCTACATTAGGTCTAAACTGTGGTTAATGTTCGTTCCCAGCTCCTGGTTGTTGTTGTTGTTGTTGCTGTTATTATTCCCACCCAACATGTCCGACTGTCCCCCCTGCCCACTGTGCATCCCTGTCATCCCACTCAGCTGGGACATGATGGAGTTCTGGTCTGAGCTGAACTGACCAGGGTCTACAGAACTACCTGGCTGCTGCTGAGATAACGTTTTCTGCTGTGGTTGTGGAGGTTGGGGCGGTGCCATACTGGGGTGATGTTGGCCTAGGTGGCCCGGGTGGGGCGAGCCAGTCTGGGTCTGCGGAGAGATGCGATGGGGTGAGGGCTGAGGTTGGGAGGAGGGCTGCATGCGCGGGGACGGGCTGGAGTGCGGAGGCTGCGACTGCGGCCTCGGCGAAGGCTGAGGCGACCTGACCTGACTGCTAAGCGACCCTGCTGGACCAAGACCTCCTTGTCCTTGGAGATGGGGGTGGGGGGACTGTGCCAACTGCTGTTGGGGGCTCATGGGACTGCTGTGCTGGGCTGGAGAGCCCCCACCAAGATGCTGCTGCTGCAGGAGCCTCTGGTGGATGTTCTGGTGAAGCATGCCTTGGGACGTCTGTGGATGTGGAGGCCCACCACCCCCTCCACCTTGCTGTTGCTGCCCTTGCCCTTGTCCACCTTGTCCAGGCTGGAGCGAAGGCCCTCCTGGTCCTCCAGCACCTCCACCGGGCCCTCCGTCTTGTCCTTGTAGACCCATTGAATTTTGCTGTTGCTGCTGTTGTTGCTGCTGCTGCTGCTGCTGTTGCTGCATCTGCATTTGCATCTGATGCTGGATCCTTTGCTGGAGCGCTGCAGCTACTTGTGACATGGAGTTGGAGTAGCCTTGCTGCTGGCCTAGCTGTCCTGGCCCACCCTGTGGTCCTCCCTGCTGCGTCTGGGGACCCCCTACACCTCCACCCCCAGGCTGGGGTTGGGAAGAAGGGGGTATCCCTGGCTGTCCCTGGCCAGGCTGCATGAAACCTTGCTGGCCTTGCTGTTGTTGAAGCCCTTGAGGCTGCTGGAACTGCCCGTGGTTACCCATCTGTTGCTGCTGTTGTTGTTGCTGTTGCTGTTGCTGCTGCTGCTGCAGCTGCTGTTGTTGCAGCTGTCTTCTCATCAACAGCTCTCTGAACTGCGGCGTCATATTGGTGATGTTTCCTTGTTGGCCTGCTTGCATTGCTCCCTGTTGTTGTTGTTGCTGCTGCTGTTGTAATGCAGCCATTTGCTGTTGCTGTAGATTTCCAGGCAACATTGGGCGCTGCTGTTGTTGTTGTTGTTGTTGTTGTTGTAACTGCTGAAGCTGAGCCATGGTGGGCATATTCCCTCCCCCTGCTCCACCCTGAGCCATGTTCATCCCTGGCTGGCCTGCCTGGTTCACATTAACCTGCTGTTGTCCATCCATGTTAGCAAGCTGGTTAGCCCCAGGCCCTCCTACGCCTGGCAGCACTCCAGCAGCCCCTTGGAACCTCACACCTCCAGGGCCCCCTTGTGGAGGCCCTCCAGCTCCTCCAGGGCCACCCTGACCACCTTGATACCTGGCTGCTCTCTGCCTGATAAAAGCAGCCATAAGGGTTGGGTTGGAACGAAGGATGTTGAGGACTTGCTGCTGTTGAAGTGGTGAGCTCGGAGAGCGAAGTGTTCTCAGGAGGTCTTGTAGTGCTGCCTGAGGTAGGTTTCCTGATGCAGCTGCAGCTGCTATAGAATTTGGTGCCCCTGCTGCCCCTCCTGATACACCCATTACCTGCATCAGCCCACGGTTGCCTGGTTGCAGCTGTTGAGGGTTCATTGGCTGTTGCTGTTGCTGAGCAACAGCTGGCTGCTGCTGTGGTGCCATGTGACCCATCATGCCTTGCCTTTGTTGTGGGTTCAAGGCTGGTCCACCAGCACCCCACTGCTGGTTTGCTGGCTGAAGTTGACCACCACCTCCCTGTACTTGCTGGAGCTGTTGCTGAACTTGAGGCGGCAACTGCGACTGAGGGCCGCCTTGCTGTATCCCTGCTAGCAATCCCTGTTGCTGTGGGTCTAACATAGTCCTGCCAACAACTCCCTGAGCCTGGGGAGGCATGCCCTGGGCCCCAATGTGGGGCATGCCCATCGGGGCCTGGGTGTTCTGGTGGTGAGGATGTTGGGATATCATGCCCCCCTGTCCCAAGCCACGTATCTGGGCTTGAGCCTGGGCCTGAGCCATCTGTCTCTGGGTCTCCGCCAGGCGCTGGATTTTTAAGGCTGTTTCTACAGCAGCCAGAGGGGGCCCTTGCTGCTGGCCTTGTACAGGCATGGATCCCTGGCCCTGGTTGGGTTGTTGCTGCTGAGGTGGGGTGGCTGGACCCAGTCCAGGTTTGCCCAGGGACGGGTGAAGAGGAGATGCCCCAGGTGGTCTGGGGTTATAAGGAGGCAAACCACCAGGGTGGTGCTGCTGCGGGACATTAGGAGGCTGCTGCTGGAGCTGAGGCACCATCTGCTGCTGAGGAGAGTTCATCATCCCTCCTCCACCTACTGTCTGAAACTGATGGAGATGGTGTTGGGGGGGCATGGTACCACCTTGCTGCTGAACCTGCTGTTGCTGGCCTGGGGTTCCCATTCCACCCATTCCAACTCCTTGCTGCTGAGGAAGGGCAGGCATGTTCCCCTGGGTGGGTGTCTGTGGGGTTGGTGGCTGTGTGCCCACAGATGTAGGGGTGCCAGGACCAGTTGCTCCATTGTTGGTTCCTGGAGAAGGCAGGCCATTGCCCCCAGGAGCTCCCCCAGGAGGGGGCTGGCCCACTCTCTGCATGCTGGCCATCCTCCTCCTCAGCATCTGGGCTTGCTGGAGCCTGTGCTGCAGCTGCTGCTGGCGGAGCTTGTGCTTGATGTTTAGGCAGAACGGAACTGGGCACTTGTTCTCCTGACAGTGCTTAGCGTGGTAGCAACACAACGCAATAAGCTGCTTGCAGATGGGACAGCCACCGTTGGTTTTTCTCTTGCAGCTTTTTGTGTGTTGAACAACACGTTTCATCTTCTGGCAGGACGGCAGAGAGCAGTTTGCATTTCGACACTGGCAGGCGTGGACGAGGGACTGGATGCAGCGCTGGATGCTAAGGCGACGAGAGTCTCCTGGGCTCTGAGTGGTTGCAGCAGCCTGGTTGCTGCTCTCATCATCCAAACCAAGGCCTAACTTCTCCATCTTGTGCACATGGCCCTTAGTGTTGTAACATGTGATGCAGAGGTCGTAATCCTGCGAGGGATGGCATGAATAACAGTTAAAAATGTTTACACGTTACACGTACCAGGTTTTACATTAACATAATAAATCCAATACCGTACAAATTTTCTTTTGTCATTACTTGTTACCACAAATCAAACCAACCAAACAAACGGTCCCCAACTCACCTCACAGACGGTGCAGTGGAAACGAGTCTCCACATGGTGCTTACACTCATTACAAGTGTAGACGAAGCGGTCCTGGCTTTGGTTATGCAACTCCACTAACATACACATGGAGCTCCACATTGACCGCCTCAGCGAGCTGAACTCCAGGTGTTTGTCCCGGGCCAGTGTCAGGAAAGCATCACGGCCATCCATGAGGTCACATGCCATCAGGGGATCCGGGTCTACAATAGGGGGCAATGCATTTGCCATGGGTGCTGCAATCAGCCGGATCACAAAGAACACCTAGGAAAGGAAAACGAGGGGCAAAGAAATGCAATCTTTTAAAACCACTTAATTATTTATTTAAAATTTAGCAACTCTAGTCAATAGTTGAGCTTTCCTCTTGTCCACTCATCACTTTCCTTCAGTAAGCTGCTTGAGTGAGGAATATGCGGAAATTTAAATAAGTATGAGCAATGTTATTATTTCTTTCTTCATACCTCTTTGTGTTTTTCCATAGTGGCATAGAGTTTCTGTGAAAGGTCATTGGAGACATTGGGCATCCCTGGCTTCTTCTTATTGGCTCGGCTCAGGCTGCTCTTGTTCTTACTCGTCTTCTTGTTGTTCTTCTTCTTTGCATTTTTACTGTCGCCTTTTGTGTCCTGCACAGGAAAGAAGGGGGATATCAGTGATCACGTGATTAACCAGCTCAGGTGATTACATACTAACGAGAAACCTTATGTATATCTTCAGGACCAGATTGATGGACCATAGCATTCTTACATCTATACTCTCATTGGAGGTGCTGTTCTCCTCTCTTTTCCTCTCCTCCTCTTCCTGCTCCAGCTCTTTGATGCTCTCCTCCAGCACGTTGGGCCAAAAGTCACCCTCAAAGTAAGGCAGCTCCTTGGCACTGGTCAAACGATCCTCCGTCGCCTGCTTGAAGACATCCTTTTGGGGAAAAAATAATGAAAAATAGCCAAGGGGTTAGAAAAGTACGCTTATAAAAGAAAAGATCTACGTCAAATTTTTGAATCTCAAAAATTCCTTCAACACATAAAAGAAATCAGATAAATACTGCCTCTCTACCTTGTAATCATGCACTATCCGCTCTGCCACAGCTTTGTCCAACATCTTCTTGTACCACTCTTGGAGGCGTTTGGGCTTTGGGATCTTCTGATCTGCAGGGTGACAATGGAAGATGTAGTCGTCACCTTCACTAGGCGGGCAGGCCCAGATGTGCCCAGTGGTGTAGCTGAGGAGGACACACAAGAGAAATTCATACGGATCAAAGTGAGCTTTGTGAATGGACAGTCAGAATAAAAATTGCATTCAGATACTCATGATCAAAACACGTCATATGTGAGCAGCAGCACTCACCCCAGTCTCTTGACATATTCCAAGTAGCCGATGAGGACTTCATGGTAGACTGCTGTTCTTAAAAGGCGAGGCCGGAAGAAGTGTACACTGTCCAGGTAGGAGATGTATACTCGCCTGAGTGGGTGAAAAAGGAAGAATTTAATATGAAATCGATCTTTTTTTTTTTTTTAAATGATTCCTTTATTCAAAAGGAGAAAAAGCAAGTCCTTTGTGAAATAATGTTTCTAACACGGCGATGTCTTTACCTCTGGTTGGGCTGAGGACAGTCGGAGCCGTACTCTTGAACATGCATACCAAAGAAGCAGACGTCCGCTCCATCAATATCCTCAAAAGCAAAAAGGGCTTTTGTCCGGTATGGGAAAGACTCCGACATCTCTCCACTGTCCACAAATCTGTGGAAAAAAACACAAGATAAATACACTTAGTGACTGTAAAATAGAGATAATATAAATGAATGCCTCTGTGCCGGGTTCTCACTTTTGATTTAGATTCTCAATACTAATGTATTTACTCCTCATTGACAAACTCTGATGTTTGACCTTAAGCAAAATCTATTTTGACATGCAAATGTGATTGTAAACAAATTAAACAGGCATCTCCAGCTCCAGTGTGTTGCTCTTGTACCTGGACTTCATGCCTGGTTTGACCTCCACCACTTTGTCAGAGACATGGACGACGCGAATAGAAACTTCTCCAGCGTCCGTGTAGCTCTGACGCTTCAGGTAGTCATTCACCCGTACCTCTAGGTAGCTGCCCAACTTTGTCTGGGGCAACCCTGTATGGGGGAGAGGAAAGCATTTTTCATTTTAGTTTGGCTAACTTGACAGCTGCTAAAAAAAAAAAAAACAGCAGGAAGAAAATAAGCGATGAGAAATCTGATTTAAAACTTCTGTGCAATCTAAATATGTAGGTGTACTCGTGACAGTTAGTAAATGGTGACAACATGGAATAATGTGTGACAGCAGTCTCATATGAATAGGTCAAATGTGCTCCATTATGATAATAAATAAATATAAATAAAACAAAACATCAGAATGAAATTGGATAACACCACAAGAAGCATTGCCACTTACTTTTGGCAGAATACTTGTTCTCTTTCCTGGTCTTATTTGTCTTCTTTAAGCAGCCGTCACATACAAAACTATAGAGAGAGAAAAAAGGAGTGTGCTTAATAACATTAAAAAAAACAAACATAAGAGTTAACAAATGACATCAGGACTTTCACAGAAACCTTGAGAACAACTAGAATTAGAAACAGCTGCTCACCCCGATGGCCAGATTGTTTCATGGTGCAAGACACAAATCTGGTGCATCCTGCGCCCACAGTCCATACATTCAACAAGCCTGAGAAGAGGGACAGAGATGAAGAAGATGCAAATTACTTCCTTAAGTCCTTGAAACAAATTTGGTTTCATCTCCTTTCCCAAATGCCGATATTTGACCTTTGGTGAGCAGTTAACTTACAGTTCAGGGTCCAGTGTGTCATTCTTCTTCTTCTCAAACTGTTCTTTGTTAATCGACCTGAAATTAATTAAGAGAAAGAAAAACCATATTTAGAACAAGAGAAATTTGTTGATATACAGCAAAAGCGACGGAACTGTTGAGTAAAGGAAGCAACATCTGTCTCTACTCTTATATATGATTTTAAGAGAGACTTTTTACTGGAGTTAACAAGCTTATTGATTGGACTAATACTCACGTCTGTGGCTGGGTGGGGTCGTCGCCCAGGGAAACGGTCTCTCCCTGGATCTCGTTGAAACACTTCTCGCAGAAGTGGTACCTGTCAGCAATAAGCCCAAATTTTGGTGAACTACACCATTCCCCCGCAGCACAGTCAATCACAGACAGCGCACGGGAGGGCAGTCACCAATTGGTACGGGAAATGGGCAAGGCAGGGTGCCGCAAGCGGAGCAAGCAGGAAGTGGGAGCGCAGGACAGCAGGAAGTCGTCATCGCAACAGCCAGTCATGGTTTTGAGGGATGAAGGGTGAGAGGGATGGGTGTGGAAGGGCATGGTTGTTCAAGGCAAAAGCAAGCCAATGTTGACAGAATAGCCATGAAAGGAGGGGGAGGGATGTGGGGGGACAGACACAGGTCAAAAGGACCAGGAACAAGACGAGACGAACATCCAAGACAACACACAGCAGAGAGCCGAGGCAAAGCACAGATTAGCAATTTGGACATGAGAGGATGAGCAACAACAACCACCATCACAGCTAACAGAGCGGGAGCAGAATCAACGGGAGCTAAACAGGAGCAGGAAGTGGTAGCACAGGACATAATACAGACACGGAACAAATATGAACGAGTAAGCACAGACAACTGCCCGGCTGTTTGTTCATTTGAGCAGTTCATTTTAACGTCGGTCCTTTCACATTCCAGTACAGTTTTCATGGGTGTGTAAAAAAACGACAGGAAGAATGAAAAGAAATTGTGTGGAATCCGGAGGCAACGGATCACCGTGGTGGAAGAGCTGTAATAAAAATGTTTGCTGCTACTTATGAAAATAAAATGCCCATTCACTGTGCGGTTATGGAGTTTTCAAAGCACAAATAGCACTAGAGATATTTTGCTGTAAACACTGAAAATACAGTTTCAAACATCCTGTGCCGAGTTGTTATTTATAGATTAGTTTAATGACACCAAGAACAGTTTTAAGAATGTGAGAAGACAGGACCAACTGTTAAAATGCCAGTGCATTAGGCACCACATGAAGGTATAAAAACAGGGACCATGAAGTGAAGGGAAGCGTTTGGGGAAACAAAATTATTCAGATGAACACTTTGATAAAAACTCTTTTCTACCTCAGTACAACATACACTTTTTAATAGGTAGACTCTTTTCCCAATTCATCATCTGTTATAATCCTCTCCTCTATCCATCTAGTCGTCCCTCCACCCTTTATGGCGTTTCACTCCTTCCATACCTGTTCTGGTAGCTGAAGTAAGCAGCATCTCTGGGAATAGTGCACAGCTGCTTTCCGTAGCAGCAGAGTGTCTGAGGAGAGAACTCCAGCTGATGGACAGAAACAAAACAAGAAATGGGATCAACATCATATTAATAATAAATGATTACATGTGAGCATTAAAAGAATAAAAAATATGAATATGTACAATGCAAGTCTGTGTGAGTTGAACCTACATCCACATTCCACCTGTAAAAACTCCTTCAGTGGAGCTCATTACTGTTATATTTAAACAGTTATTATAGCTACTTTAACCTCAAGGGCTACTTTGGTTTGTCTCATTGTCAGAAGTAACCCTTCAGTCAGTCTCTAATAATAAAGGCCAATCACTTTTGTTATTTGTCTGCAAAATCAAAAATAGCTAATGAGAACTGAAATATGATATGGCGATGATATGCCAAAAGCCAAATTTAGCTATGGACGCAGTCATACTGTCCATTCGTACAGTGCCCAAGCACGCTTCGCGGCTAAAGTCTAGTTCGTTTTACCAGTGCGAGTACAACTGTACCGCGCCTAGGCACAGGACGTTTGGGAGAAGTGGGCTTTAGTAAATCACGTTTGCACATGTACGGGCACAAGCGAGGCTTACGGCGAGTCTGTTCATATGCGTCTGTTCCCTGCGACGGACATTTAAAAAGATGCGCAGAACGGTTTGTGGAGGTGGAGTGTTTACTGCAGATTTGGACAGATGAAAATATTCAAAACTAAATCTCTGAGGGGTGATGACGTATAAGCAAGACGCATTCACGTGAGTAAAAGATGGCCTGGGCTGCGGGGGAAGAGGGAGGGGGGGACAATCACCGTAAAGCAAGGGGCATGGCACGGATGGATAGTGTGAGTGTGCCCTGAAATATCCTCACAACATTCATACACACGTTAAAAACATTTACCCAGACACATTCTCAACATACATAACTTCATGCGCTCTATATCTCATAGGAAGCTATGTTCACGGTAAGTTTACATGCTGAGCATCACCAAAAACAACAAAATCTGGTTTCAAATCTTTTAAAAATTTAAATTGGGAAGACAAAAACGTTTTGGGTGTCACGTATTGACAAAACTAAGATAACAGTAAAAAGAAAAAAAAATCAACGAGACACTTTCAACATTCCTGTTTACCCCTGAGCATCTTCAGCATCATCTCTCACCAACCACACATTTCCAACTCAGCACATCCAGCCATTCATCTAGCACTTTGTCTCACCTTTCTCCCGCAACAGTAGCCAAGGCTCTGCATGACAGGATCGATCTCCTGCTCAAAAACTTCAGCCAGCTTGGAGCAGTACTTGTAGACTCTGGATGTTTTGCGGTTGTACAGCCAGGCGTTGTTGAACATGAGCCAGATGTCATCCACGTACTGCCAGGGATCCTGGTACTGACCTACAACCAAAACAAGAAGCATGGGATGATGGCAGGAGAAAAGACATTTCAAACTAAAAGATAGTTGGCTCATTGGAGCTTCTCCTATTAAACGGGCTAGAAATCTGCATATCATAACAAATTAAACTGAGACAGAAATTGTTCTTTTCAAACACAGCATGAAAAATGATGCAGTGCAATGATGAAAAATAAAAAAGAACACTAACTTGCTTATAACGGCACAGAATCTATCCACATCTTTTATTGTGCTCCATTACGTTTCTCGTGCATGACCAAACCCAAAGCAGAGCGCACTAACCTGTGTCAAGCTTTCGCTTGATAGTCGACAAGTCCATGGGGTTCTTCACAATATCAAAGTAGTCCTGCAAGAACACAACGTGCATGTGTTGAAACTGAGCAGTTAAAACCTTTGTCCCATGGAAACTACATCCTGGTAAATATATTACAAGCGACAGCAGTCAAGAGTCGTTGTAAGGGAAATTAAACCAAAGACTGTCAAGACGGTGACAGTTTCAAATGAGCAAGTAAGGAGAAGGACACAGTGACGTGATGAACATTGACAGGGACAGTGTAGTAAAAGCAGAGCAACAAATACATCTCAACCTCGGCAGGGATACGTACAGGTATGCACAGCAATTGTGGGTCCACCGGCATTCTGAAGGGCAGAGACTCTGGATCTTGTCTGTACAGAGATTCAAGTGTGGGCATCAGGGCCTGACGAAGCTCCTCTGGCTTGAAGACTGAAAGAAATAGAGATCAGAGAGGAGAAAGTTACCCCTTTGGATTCCAAAACAAAACAAAAAACCCAATTTGGATCAATAATTATATAAAAGGAGATGTGTAGTGCATACAAGATCAGAAATGAAGTAAAAACTAAAGTCCTTCTTACTCTTCTTTTTCACTGGGGCCTGTTGTGTAGCTGCCTCCGACGTCTCCTCTTCCTCTTTCACCTCCTTCTTTATCTCTGGTTTTCTGTCTTCCGTCTTGATGCCCGCCGACAGCGTTGTCGTCGATGTATCCATGGGAACCCCTTTGCCTCCCTCTCCAGGACACTCCTCCTTTTTCAGCTCTATTTTCACAGGCTTTTCCTCTGTTTTGAGGTTACTGAGCTTCCCTCCTTTGGAGCAGCTACCGGGGTCGCTCTCGTCCTCCTCGTCCTGCTGCCTGACCTCCATCTTGGGGTCGAGGTTGGCGGCTGAAGCGTTTGACTGTGGCTGCTGGGAGGAAGTGTCCAGGCTGCTGACAGAGGCTGGAGTCAGGGCCTGACTGTCTGCTGGGAATGAACCCTTTTGGGATAACTGGGGAGAGATAGAAAAACAAACTCAGGTGCACAGAAAAAGTCAATCTGCCATTGTGATGCGTGAAAGTCAATAAGAAACTAAATGACAGGATGCCGACGACAAACCCAAACACCAACAACGCAGTTCTGTCTCTTAATAAAGCCCAAGCGATATATAGGAAAGCAGCAGATTAAAATAAAGCATAAAGGTGATGAGTTACTAGTACATGATCAATGAAATGAATAATAGAAAGTGTGTAATGATGTAAAAGGCCACATCATACTGACCGGAGTGCGCGGCAGCTGAGCACCATGCGGCGTCGAACTGGAGCCCAATCCAGGGTGAGATGGAGTGGTCGAACCAGACGAGCCCATGTGCTGCTGCTGGAGGGGCTTGTTGGAGCCGGGGCCCTGGCCGTGCTGGTTCTGCTGGGGGGCCGAAGGAGGTCCCAGCTGGGTGTTAGGGGTGTGTGGTTGTGGGGTCTGGGAGCCAGCTAGTCTCGGGGGTGTTTGGTGAGGAGTAGGAGATCGGCTGTGAGCAGGGGAGGGCGAGCCACGCATGGCTGCCAAATGGGGGATGGAGTTCGGTTGCTGGTTTGTGTTAGATGGAGTCATTGAGGAGGCAGGGGCTCCGCCGGCAGAGTTGGGACCTCCGCCACCCACGCTCTGAGGACCCATGGGCCCCACTGTGGAGGGTCCACCTGCTGAACCTGGCTGTGCTAGGGGACTAGCAACTGGAAGAGAAGGAGGAGTGCCCATCTGCGTCTTAGGATAGAAGAGAAGAGAGAGATGAAGAGAGGGGTCACAGACAGGAAGAGGGTCAATAAAAGGTATAGTTCAGGAAGAACGTTAAGTAAGTATGACATGACCTATGAATTCATAATTTGTCGCTTGTTTTACCTGGGTTCCTGATTGTAGATGCAAGTGTAAAATGGTTTGACCAATCCTCCAACTTTAGACGATGTGAAGTATTTCATATTGTACTTCCTTAAGATTAAATCTACTTGACTGTAGCCTTAGAATGTTTCTTATCATACAAAATATTTAAAATAATATTTTTACTTTTGAATGAATCCTGTCCTTAGTAAAGACATAAGTGCAACTTTCCCCCTATCATTAATTATCTGACTAACAGGAGAAATATCTTTAGGTCACCTTACCTGTGCCATGCCTGCCTGTGTTCCAGGTTGGGCTATCCCTGGTTGAGCTGCTCCAACCCCTGGTCCTGAGCCAGGAAACTGTCCCTGGGACAGATACTGGTTCTGCAGCTGGTTGACAATCGGCTGCCCCATCCTGGGTCCGACCATTCCAATCTAGAAGTATAAAAGGACATGGGCAGGGGTTAAATATGGCTATGCAACTTTTCTGCCATGCCATTTGACTGGTCAAAGTAGCATTAGAAGGCTAATTTGTAACAATTCTAACAACTAGATTGTGATATGCGTACTATCAAACAATACACTCTGGAAGCCACAGACACAGTAAACTCTCAACTTAATTCTAAATTGTGTTTATGGGACATTAAAAACAAAACTATGCGACACGGTGTGTGTTCAGTACAGACCTGATTGCCTGATGCTCCTATAGGGAGAGGAGGCGTGGACCTCTGGCCCATAGACTGCATCCCCATCTGATTAAACTGATTCATACCTGACAAAACACAGAGACTGTTATGATACCACTCATAACATTTCATGTGGAAATCACGCTACATATAACATTTTGTTCTTAAATTGTTCCCATGCTTGTGTAGTGGTGTGGTTCCTATGTTTATGTGTAAAAAGGTAAAGTGTTCTTGTCAACATCAGGGCAAAAATATCACTAAACCATGAAAACAGGTTTCAGGCTGTTTGACTGGAATCTTTTTGCTGATACAACAAATAACGTACCAAATTTGTGGACCTACCATAAACTAATGATTCTAAATAATGTGTCCTTGTTCCCAGTGACTCTTTACCTGGGCCTTGCATCCTGTTGACCATCTGATTTGGTCCAGCTGGTCTCACCATTGATGGGTCCGGGAGGGGACCGTCTGTAAAAACAGAGACGGGAGTTTAAGAAAATCAAGCTGTCATCTGTGCACAGGAGAGACGGAGGGAACGTTTTGTTTTCTCGACAGAAATGATCAGTGGCATTTGGACTTGTGGAAACAAATGACTAAATTGAGACAGCTGGAAACACAGTTTGAGGCTCTTTCAAAAGATCTGTCGGGCAGTTCATTAATAATGTGTGTACAACATAACCTATATCTTGAAAAATCGATTTATTTGAGACCTTAAATTCTTCCAAATGCAGCTAAAAGAGGACATTGCAATGATAAAATATGATACTAATAATCCTGCAGTGATAATCTGAAGTCACACATCGTGGTTTGCTTTAAATCTCAAAGCATGAGGCAAGACATACAAAATAATGTTAAAAATGACCCAATGTTTCATTCTGCCGGATAAAATTATCACTCACAATGAGCAGCCCAGATCAGAATTAGCCCATCCGAGTCTACATATGCGGCATGTCAACTCACTTGGAGGCAGCCCGGTGGGGGACTGACCCATGCCGGCAGGCCCCAGGCCCAGACCCTGCTTTTGGAGCCGAGTCCGCCTCTTCTCCTCCAGTTCCTTCTGGATCTTATAGATCTTCTCCGCTAGCAGGTGATAATACTCAGCCTGTCAAAAAGAAGATAATGAATTAAGAAACACATGGCAAGGGGGTAAACTCCTTGATATCTATTGTTGAAAAAAAAAACAATACAGTAAAAGTTATTTGAGGACCTCTTACAACTAAGGAAGAAATCAGCAAGTCAGCAACAGTTTAACAAAGAGGACAGGCTTTAACTTCTGCCGTAAACTTTAAATTATTCACCAGTCAAGCTCATACGCTCTAGGTTTTCACCTATGTCTAACTTTTTTTTTGTTTCAATTTCTTATATTGAATTTTGCAGACCAGAACACAGAAACAGGTAAAACACATGTACAGTAGATCTGCTTTAAGGTGAAAAAAAAAAAAAGAAAAACACAGACAAAAACAGAAAAACCCCAACATGAATCCTGCTATGTCTTTAACTTTAGAAACCAATCTCTGATGGAACAAGTTGCTGAGCTACAGATGCTGTTTCTCCCTTTTCTGGGTAACGCTTCGAGCTCAAGGAGAGAGCAACTTACTCTACTGTTCGCTGACTCATACATGTCTCCTTCAACTTTTCTGGCATAGGCCACCAGGTTCTCCATTCGACGGTCCTTGAGAGCAGCAGGATCTGGAGTCGGAAAGATGGCCTGAACACTGTAGGTGAGAGATCAAATAGAGGAGAGAAGGGGGTAAGGAATCGTTAATGCCAGTTTCAGAAAAAGTATTACTGAAATATGTCACTTTGAGTCCCTTTGAGAAACTTTTTGTATATCTACTGTTGAAACTAAGGTAGGGGTGGGCAATATGGCAAAATGTCACCATTTTTTTAAATCACAAGCATGATTTTATCAAGTTTTTCTATTGATTTTGAACTATTCTGAAAGTTACTGAACATCGCAACCAACGTTTTTTGACCCTATAGAAAAATATAGCCCTAAAAGAAAAATATAAAACAAAGCATTTAGGAAAAAGACCCGTTCTATACAGATTTTAATCCGTTTGCACAATTTGTGACAAGTACAATGGAAATTTAACAAAAAGCTGCCTAAAGCTACCTGTTGCCTCTGCCGGCTGTGGTGTGGTCGGACTCCTCGCCGTTTCACTCTCAGCACACTACCTGGTTTCTATTTTATTGTTTACTGTTGCACGCATTGAAAGTGTCGCGATGGAGAGAAAACAGCTGATCATTAAGTTTAAAAATTATGAATTATCTAAACAACACCTCCTCACTTAACCACGAAAGCTAAATAAATGTGTTGTTGAAGCTCAAC
The DNA here is from genome assembly GCF_963691815.1 of Echiichthys vipera. Lineage (NCBI taxonomy): Eukaryota > Metazoa > Chordata > Actinopteri > Perciformes > Trachinidae > Echiichthys > Echiichthys vipera. Next base: position 17,858,173 of record NC_139843.1, on the reverse strand, counting down.
AGCTTTTTTTACAGCTTGTTCAACACATTCTATGAATAAATGTGGACAGACAGTGTCGATGTGACGTGATAGTCTGACGCTCTTCCACGGTTAGGACACGGCGTAACTCCTCCTTTCTATATTTTCAGCCATCACTTCCCGCTACTCTCTGAATTAAACAGGATAGGAGATGAGAAATCCTTGTCACTGCCTGTAGTTTGTTATGCCTGGTTGATCGGTGTGTCTCAGCCAATTGTGGGATTTGGCTAAGGAAAAAAAACCCTGAGTGGATAGAATGTGCCCTACAGAAGATACTACGATCTCTCTACTTTGGCAGATCGTCAGCACGTTCTAATCCTTCACAATCTAATATCGTCTTATCGCCTACCCCTAAACTAAGGTCAACGTTTTTGGCGGAGCTCTGTGTGGTTACCTGTGTTGTAGGCGTAGATGGCCCAAACTCCTTATCAGCAATAAATATCTTGTCAATCTCTGAATACAGTAGAGCTATCAGCAGGCAATGAGTTGCATTTACTTCCACTGAAGAGCAATAAATCTCTCACTCATGTACAACATTTTCTCTCCTGAGGACTGAAGAAGAGCAGGATGCTCCAAATGTCACCTTGGTGGTAATTTAATACATACATGTTTCACAGGAGCATTATCTAGTGTGTGGACTCGATTTCTCCGTCTTCCACATCGTCTCTACGCCAGCGCTTATGAAGGCTTGCTAATGTAACAAGCAGTTATGTGTGAGAGACAGAAACTAGGGCTCAACCAGCTTAACTTTCTCGATCACTCGTATTTCTTGGAAAAGCAGCAAATACAAGCGCTTTCATTAGTGGATCATATTATCAGTGATCTGCCCTTACTACAAGCCTGACTCAGTAGTCGGAAGTTCACGATTTCGGATTACAAGTGAACGCAGCATATCCGGCAATAGTGGGCTCCACCGGCAGACGGACCGCTGTCAACAGCATCACTAACATGGCAGCTTATCTGCATTAGAGAGAGGGAATGTCTCCACAGACACACAGATGTAAATACTCGGCAAAAGGGCAACAATTGCTTTCATTAGTGGGTCCTATGATCAATCACCATTGTTTTAACTCACTCTTTGATAGATAGGAACTTAACAGACAATTAATTAGATTAAAATATTACGGACTACAACTTTAAAGACTATTTGAAGATAAGCAAAGTATGACACATCTCTAGTTAAATCATACAAGTCCGTAAATTGTTTTCAAGGTTGAATTAAGTAAAATCTCCAATAAAAAACTAGGAAATGCACATTTGGTTCACATCCTAAATTTGGGTTGGATTGCGTTTTCACGTAAAGTAAACTGAACTCCAGTGCACTTGGAAGCTTACGGAGGCCCGCTTTTTCAGGTGGACCTGATCGTACCAGAGTTCAAGCGAGCCTTCACCCCACCACAAAACAACTGGACTATCCGACCAAATGCTCCAGGTTTCCGTTAAAACGAACCAGGTGTGGAAAAAAAATAGTGTGGAAATGCTCTTTAATACTTACAGCTTGTGTACCAAGTGGTTTCGTAAGTCTTGCGTGATGTCTTCATGCCAGCTTTTCCTCATGCCAGAGGAAGAGGGAGGGCCTGCTGTGGGCATGGAGCCGACTCCACTGGCATCATTCATCAGACTGTGAGAGATAAGAAGAGTATCATTTTAATGATTAACTTCTTAAAAAAAACATAGGTGTGTGTGTGTGTGTGTGTGTGTGTGTGTGTGTGTGTGTGTGTGTGTGTGTGTGTGTGTGTGTGTGTGTGTGTGTGTGTGTGTGTGTGTGTGTCCTTGTCTGATATAGCCATGATAGGTGCCTCTAATCAAGGGATCTGCCGTATGCCATGTTATGAGGTTAGTGCTCCTTCTTACCCTTGGCTGTTCACATTGAGATGCATCATGGTATCCTGCAGCAGACTGGCCTGTTGGCTCTGAGGGGAAGCTCCCACGCCTCCATTGACTCCCATAGGATTTGCACCTAAACATGGAAAGGACATTATAAGATTGCATTCCTTGTGTTCATTTACTAATAATAACAGAGTGATACTTGCTCTTGGACATCTACCTCGTAATGTCTTCAAGCCACATGGCATCAAAAGCATGTTCTAAAAGGTGCTGATCAGACTGATTCTACATGACTCTTTTCAGAGATTTTTTTCACCTGGAGCCCTTTTGCTTCGGGCAATGTGTGACTACTGAAGGCCACTTAACAATATAATTCTATTACTCTAAAAGTCCTTTCTAAAATGATTGTCTGGGCTCTGGAAGAATTCTAGGCTCTAAGCGCAGAAACATGGAGGAGTACATTTTTTTACAGAATGAAGCAAGTGAACATGTAACCTAACTCACCCATTGGGTTCAGAGGTCTCATGCCAGCCTGGCCTTGCAGGCCTTGGTTGGACATATTGGGCTGGGAAGCCTGAGCCTGGATCTGGTTGCCCTGGTAGGTGAGGCCGAGGGCTGCGTAGGCTCTTTCTATAGAGCTGGGGTCAATCTGGCTTGGCGGGTTGAGGTTGGGAGCACTTGGTTGGCCACCAGGTACTGCCCCGAGAGAGCTGCCCAGACCTGCAGCGGCCGCCCCGAGTAGAGCTGTGGGGACATAAGGAGAGGAGAGTGTTAATAATACATCTGGTCTGCTCAACAGAATATATTACAACTGAGCATACGAAAACTCTTTGACTGAATATTTATGCAAATCTCACGATGCAAATCATATTATCCTTTAGTATTATATAGATCATGTTAGCTCGCTAATACTGCCATGGCTGCAGGTTCAATCTAGCATAGAACAAGGCATGGCGATAGTGTCATAACAAGATTATCACATTAAATAAGTAGAATTATTTGATGGATGATATAACACTAACACAATATGATGATATCATGAAGGTGTACTCTGAAGAAAAGCAATGTATAACGTTGTTTGGTCAGATACAGACACTCACACTGCGGGTTCCTCTTGTCCCCAGCATTCTTCAGTGGCAGGCAGACCGGGCAGTCATGTCGCGTGCAGTTCTTCCAATGGGAGATGATTTGCCTTGATGATGCACAGTGAGCAACTGAGGATGGAAAAGGGGCAGAAAGACAAAAGGGGCAGGAGAACAAGAAAGAAACAACGTGAGGTAATGGAAAAAAAGATTAAATGAAATTAGAGATGCCTGCCTGTTACCTAAAAAGAGCTGCTGACACACAGAAAACTGTTACAAAGTTACCCCGATGCTGGTCTCATCTTTTTAGTTATACCCAAAACAAACTAACAATATACCAACAAGTATTGTCTGTGTTGCCATAACCTTACATAGGTTATGCCTCCTGCGTTGTTGGGTAACATATTCCTTCACTAAAAAGGAGCACAGCCGGAGTAGTTCACTTCTCTCAGCTTGACAACCTCAGAAATCCTATCAGTCAACACTGAACCTCATCTCTGAGCATGCACGCTGAACTCTGTACAAGTACAGAGCTACTCAATAGACAGTTAAATCACAATAATTACTAGGGCTGTGTTCTAGCAAGAATCTGGTGAGATGATACGCATTATATTACAGGGGTTATGATTCAATATAGTGCAATAATGTAAGCAAGGAAATATATCGCATTTTTTAAAATTCTAATTTTAGGAAAACTGTCATCGAATAAAACACACACTGGAGATGAATTACAACATTGCTTTCTAGCGATTGGGTCTGTCACAAACATTTGCATGTAAACTATTAATTGATACAGTATCACAAAACATAATATTGCAATATTCAAGGATACTCAAGTGTATCCATATTTTCTTATACCTCTAATAATCAGTGTGGTTTCAGAATAAAATACACTGACTGTGTCAACTGTAACAAAGTAGTAGGTCAAACGATACATGATTTGTTATGTTTGAAGATATTTTTCAGACGATAATAGAGCTCTATAGCAATGATGTATAAGCGACATCAGATGGGTCAACACAGACAATATATGGTAACTGGAACTGGAAAATAACGCCCTTTTATAAAAATGAATGTCTTTGTACTACCCAATGAGCGCAGGAGCACATAGCATCCCTTCAACTTACCCTGACAGGATTTGCCAGCCTGGCAGTGAGTCATGTGGTTGAGGACGTTCTTCATAGTGCGGCAGTGGGGCAGGTTGCACTGCCGGACTTCACCGTTGGCCTGCTCCCGCCGCTGGCATTTGTGCGCGTGAAGCAGGAGTACCAGTTGCTGCTGGATGAGCTTGCGCTTCTCAGGGTCAGCTGTGGGTGGTGCCCCGGCAGCAGTGGATGCTGCAGAAACCTGGGTACCGGGACCCACAAGACCTGCCTGGGCGTTAGGCACCATTCCTGGAGCTCCACCCACAGGTGCACCAGAGGGACCGCCCACACCTGTTTGTGACTGCTGGGAGCCCTGGTAAGTGAAGTAGGAAGGGATGAGAAAGGGTGACGTGGATGAGACAAGAGTAGTAATTAAATAAAGAGGAAATAGGGAGAGGTATGGTAGAAGGTAACAGGGAGTAGGGAGGGGAGTGGAGTGGAAGAACAGAATAAGAAGAGAGGAGGCGGTGTTTCATTTACAAAAAGAGGTGAGTGAAAGGAAACAAGGAATACAAAGAAGTGCAGTGGGAAGAAAGATAGAAGTGAAGAGATGAGAGATAAGGGAATCATTTCACGCTTAAATCTTGGTAGGAATTATAGGATATGCATCTGACACACAAACATTTTTTAAGTGAGTTGTATTTATTCCCTACCATTGCAGCCATTCCTTGCATGGGCTGGTTTTTCTTGTCCACATTGAATTGGGCCAAGGTGTTGGCCATGGGACCTTTGTTCTGGAGCTGAGGGCCCAGCCCTGCGCCTCCCAGACCTTGATTCCCCTGCCCTGGATATGGACCTCCAAAAGGGCCTCCTGGGTTCCCCATCATGCCCAGCTAGGAGTAAAAAAGGAACATGAAGAGTTGAAGGACAAGAATGTAGGATGAATCAGGCACAGTAAGATGACGATTAAGTATGTTGTTGCAACCCCATTTTAATTGTAGATGTAACAGTATTTTGCGTTCTGCTAGTTTGCAACAAATTCTTAAAGTCTCGCAATAGGAACGCAAATCTGAGCTGTCAAATGAACAGGACCTGTGGATATTCCCTCACACTGATCTCCATTCTAAGCCAAAGTTTTCCAAAAGAACATGTTTTGCAACTTGTGCTTTCTACCGCTCAAGAGAAATTATGTTACCCACTTCAGTTAACCAGGTTACAGCGTCATGTAATGTGTAATTAAAATCTTCTTTTTTTTTTAAAGCTATGTAAACCACAGCTTAACATCAACAGAAGTAACAGTAGCCAGCAGAGTGTGTATTAGCAACCTGACATGAACAGTTCGTCTTTTGAATTTTTCTTTTTTTTTTCTTAAAATCACTGATGTTCATCAGTACCTGTTGCTTTACCCTTCTCCTTGTTCCTGCCATAGCCTTCAGGGGGTCCACTGCATTATTCTTTTACTGCTCCTTAACCTAACCTGGAAACCCTCTCACTGCTCTCTATGGCTAAATCAAACATCATTGTGACCCTCATATTCTACCAACAGCAGCAGCCTGCCACTGCAACTTTTACTGTCACTCCTGTGAGACTGTCAATCACACAAGCAGAGAAGTTTTCTGCCACTTAAACTCCAAGCGTGAGCGTGCTGTGTGTCGCTTATGGTTGTTAAAATACATAGATACGGTCATGGACCCACAGAACCACTCTGTGGTCAAATGAGCATCTCCTTCTGGGCGGAGAACCAAATTAGAGCCTGCAGAAAAGTGGCTTAAGTTAAAAAGGCAAAAATCTAATCTCTTTGTGAAGAGGTTTTGCACTTAAACATAATGGCTTGACCTACAATCAATCATGTGCTTAAATCTGTCCATTTTTCTGTTTCATAATTTAGGTTTTCGACAGTACTATAGGGGGTTTTCTAGCATGAAAAGGAAGATGATGTGAGCTAAACAAATGACTATTGAAGGGAACAACAATGATTGAATGTGTGCTTGAAATACAGGGTGCTATGTTCACCCAATGTTGCATTAACAACCTTATTATTACATCAAACTTTTAAAAAAATGTATGAAACCGTTCATATGCAAACCATGTCCATAGGAAAAGAAAAACATTTCTATAGCTGAGGGAGTCTGTACCTTGTTCATTGCTCCAGGTTGCTGGCCTCTCATCCCGGCCTGGCCCCCAGCTCCTTGCTGCTGCAGGGTCTCAGCCAACAGGTTGCTGTTGCCACCCATCCCCTGATTCCCAAAGCCCATCCTAGGGGAGCCATTCATCACTTGACTTCCAATCATGCCTGGCTGCGGCTGTCCATTATTGCCTTTCTGCTGCGCTCCCATCATGGCCCTGTTCATGCCACTCATCATTCCAGCTGCAGCATTCTGTTGCTGCTGCATCATGTTAGCCTGCTGCTGAGGGGAGAGGTGCTGCTGCTGCTGCCCCTGGCCCATCATCTGTGGAGGCCCCTGGCCAGGGGATGCCTTCATGTTCACCAAGTGTTGCCCCAGGGCGGTGGGGCCTCCTGGACTGCCCATAGCTCCTTGGTGCCCTTGTTGGGTCGAGGTGGGTGCCCCTGAACGCAAAAGCTCAGACAGCTGTTTGTGCTTGGCCACTGCATCCTGGCCTCCACCAAGTCCAAGTCCCATCCCTCCTGCCCCTCCACTGCCTCCTCCAGGACCCAGCCCTGCAGGTCCTCCTCCCAGAGTGGTGTGCAGCTGGCTGAGGTCCCCACCATTGACCAGGCCTGGTTCATTAGAGCTGATGAGCTCATCTGGGAGATCATGCTCCAAGTCAAACAGTGAGCCGAAATCTAAAATGGAGAAGAAATGCAAAGTTTAGGCGTAGAGAGTCAATGAGGTGGGAGACAAAACAGGGAAAGGTGAGAGGAAAACAAAAAGGGCCACAGCCGTGTTAAGCTGTTATAATCCTTAATTTTTCAGCATGACTGAGTCAAACTGCAATTGCATTCTTGACATTAAAAACTGATAAAAGCTGTTAAGAGGTGTATGGACAATTTTCCCCAATCAGAAATGAATAACATGCCATCAAGCATAACACAACGAAGCACTAAACTTCAGGTGAGATCCAGAAGAACTTGTGCAAAGCTGCATCCACAAACATTTATGCAACATTTATACCAGTGAAGTGATTCAACATGTTGCAAAGAAAGGTTTGTGCAGACAGGGCGACAAATGAATGTAGAAGTAACCCTACAAAATGGAGCCAAGTTGGTAGACTGTATCCACTGAGTTCAACGGCACACAGCTTAGACAATCAATTAAGATACATGTTAGACATCATGACTCTTTCATCATCTTTATGATGGACATCAAGACCAAAAAGTACACACATACCAGTGTCTTACAGAATCTAATTTAGTCCCAATCGTCACTTTTGGTTGATTATTTGCCATTTGTTTTTCATTAGTTAATTGTGATAATGTTAAATTATTGATCTACAATAACAATTATCATAGATGCAGCCTTAACGTTTAACTAAACCTGAAAATTGACAAATCAATTATCAGCAGCACACATTATTAACAAACTGCTTTTTTTAAAGGGTACAAGTATTGCTATGCGATAAGAACTTATACTAATTTCTCATATCAATCTTCCCAAATTGACACATGCTTTCATTCCTCAGTTTAACTGTTACTCTGCTTGGAAGTGTCACAAACAAGCTCAGGCGAGAAAACATATTGAGGGCATCCCCTTACACAGATCCCATTTTGATAGCACTGCACCGATCCTCAAAATACGTATATCATGCAAGGCAACGTAAATGTGTGCAACGTCTGGATGACCGTAAAAGTCCCTTTCCACAGATGCTGACTGTCCCAAACAACCTTTAGCTGAGTGGACAGCCCAAGATGCAGCTGTTCACGGTAACATGAATGATTAAGTGGTGAATATTTCGTGCTTGGAGCAGTATTTCCTTGCTGGTTAATATCGCTGGTGGCAGGACATGGCGCTGTCCATGCTCCACAGTTTCAGGCCACTACTCCAGCTGCTGTCACACGACATCCACAAAAAACACATAAACAATGGCAATTTGAACTCAACAATCCGTCGGAACCTTGGGCCTAAATTTGTCTCTCTCGATAACATCGGCCACCTCTGCTTTCGCCACCACTACCAACGGTAGTTAGTTCAGAAAGGGAGTTTAGATGGGGCAACACAACAGATTGTTTTGCGCTTCTTGAAGCCTTGAAAACTCAAATAACAGAGGAGCTGTAGCTGACTGTCAATTTAGCACAACTGTAAGACACCAAAAACTTTATCATAAGTTTGGCGTTGGGCTTATTATCAGTCCGGCTAAAGTAGCCATTAGACACGGGACCGTCAGTGGAGGAACCGCATTCAGTGAGCTAGCCTAGCGTTAGCCTTGTAGCTAATAGAGCTACCTCCGGCTAAAATGGCTGTTAGCATGCGAGCTAGCTGCGGGAGCTCCTCTTCACGTCCTACACACACTCACTACCAGCGAGCTAACGTTAGCGAGCTACGACAAAAACAGAAGAGTAATCCCGCGTCTTCTTCCTCTTTCGAGTGAGCCCGAGCCGCCGAAAAACAACAAACTTACCGAATAACACGGAAACAAATGATGTGATAAAACAAATACTTGCCGTTTCCATCGCTGGCGGAGGCGGACAGAGCCGGAGAGGAGAGTTTAGGCCTCTTGGCTGAAGGCGGGCCAGAGTCCAGAACGTTCTCGGCCATATTTTGTCGAAATAAAAATATATAAAGTATCCACAATTGCAGACGTTTTCACGCCTTTGGAAGCTAAATCCTTTTCGTTTCCAATATTGCGACTTTTCCCCCTCCTTTTGGGGGACTAAGAGGGGGAAAGTCCCGTGTACAAATTACTCCTCTTTCCCTGGGTTCGCCTCTCGATTTCAGCCTCGGCGTATATCAACCCCCCTCCCTCCCTCGGCGGATTTTTTGTTCTTTATAAATTTCTGCCAGCGGAGGAGGAGGGGGTCGGTGAAAGTAAAGAGGGAGACACACGCAGCGGCTCCCCTCTAAACTTACACAACCTCTTCGGGTGTAAATAAACTGTCCCCGGGTCTCTCTTCCATGGTTGCATCCGTCATTTCAACCTCCTTTCCAGCGGAGACTGGATGGAGATAATGTCGGGCAGAAAAGGCTTGTTTGCCTGCGAAGTGATGGTGGTGGTGCTGCTGGTGGCAGCGGCAAGGATGAGGGGATGCAAATAAACAAGAAAGCTGACAAATGGGCAGCCGCATTAGTAGATAAAGTATAATGGTAATTCGCTGGCGTATTCATATAAAAAAAAAAAAAAGAAAACTAAAAGTTATTATCAAATTCCTCCATGCAGCAACCTGAACTTGTGTCTGTTTTCTGGTGGGGTTTAGTTGCAAATATTTAAGTTGCATTATGTCCAACAGTTATGTTAAATGCAAGAATTCATTGTTAATCCATTTTGCAGCTTTTTAGAAAGAGCCAAATAAACAGTGCAGCAGACCGAGGTGGATTGATAAACACTGAAAACTTGGTGGAACTCCTCAATAACTGACATTCACTGAATTAAAAAGTCAATTCTGTCTGCCTTCTTTATTTGTTTGATTTCTCAGACAAAATGGGGAATCCATGCACAGCCTACATTTGCAAATCCTCTAGAATACAGCACAGAATAATGTAGGTTTCTCAGCCTCTCCTGGTGTTCACTGTAAATTGGCTCCATGGTCAATCAAAGAAAATACTACCTTTCTTGTTCTTGCACCAAAACCAGCATCATCCTTTACTCTGTCCACTTTTTTTTCCTTCTCTGATCTCACTTAATTATTTACCCCAACAAAAGTGTTCAAAATCATCATCCCAAAGGTAAAGGTTTTTGAAGGTTTCCAACTGCAAAGCAATGACAGCATAGCTATTGCAGTATAGGCCTCCACTACAATATGTAACTGCTCCATTGATGTTCTTATCTGCAAAACAGTAATAGTAAGCTGAGTTAAGTTTTAACTACGACTCCATCATGGGTGGATTATGAGACAATGGGCACAGCTATGCAAAGGGCCCCACCATATAGGAGCAAGACCAACTTAATGGTGCTTTTGTCTCTTGTATTTGTTGCTTTACTTTGTAGTTGTTGTGCATCTCTTTGTGGTTCTGTGTCTATATGTGGTTGTTTTCTGTAATGTGTTTGGCAACTTAGTATTCGGATGACTGTCCAGTGAAACCAAAGCAGTTTGTAAAACACTCACTCACTCATCTTCAACCGCTTATCTGGAGTCGGGTCGCTGGGGCAGCAGCTCCAGCAGGGGACCCCAAACTTTCCTTTTTGGAGTAAGCATTCCACCAGTTTCCTGCTGAGAACCATGGTCTCCATTTACAGGTGCGGATCCTCATCGTAACTGCTTTACACTCAGCTGCGAACCAATCCAGTCAGTGCTGATGGTCACTGACCGATGATGCCATCAAGACCACATCATCTGTAGAAAGCAGTAAGGCGATCCCCAACCCACCGACCAGCAGCCCCTCCCCACCACGACTACGCCTCAATATCCTGTCCATAAATACCCCAAACAGGATTGGTGAGAAAGCGCAGCCCTCTCGGAGGCCATCTCCCACCGGGAACGAATCCGACTTACTGCTGAAACACAGCTCTTGCTTTGAGTGTACAGGGATTGGATTGCCCGGAGAAGTGACCCCCTCACCCCGTACTTGTGCAGCAACTCCCACAGTATCATCCAGGGGTCCAGGTTATATGCCTTCTCCAATTCCTCAAAGCACATGTAGACTGGATGGGCATACTCCCAGGTCCCCTCCAGGATCCTTGTGTGAGTAAGGAGCCGATCAGTTGTTCCACGTCCAGGACGGAATCCACATTGTTCCTCTTCAATCTGAGGTTCCACTATAGGACAAACCCTCCTTTCCAGCACCTTGGAGTAGATTTGACCAGGGAGGCTCAGAAGTGTGATACCCCTGTAATTGGCACACACTCTCTGGTCCCACTTTTTAAACTGAGGAACCACCACCCTGGTCTCCCACGCTCAACAGCACCCCATTTCCCTCTCAGGAGGTTTTCCAGAAGCACCTTGGTGCCTACTGAAAGCCCTTCTAGATGTGTTCTCCGAACTTCTCCCACACCCATTGCTTTGCCCTCGACACGACAGAGGCTACAGTCAGTTACTTGCAACCGCCTCTGGAGTCCTCTGGGATAACAGGTCCCAGAAGGACTCCTTCAGTCAGACAGATTCCTTGTCCACCACGTTGTTCAAGGGTTACCGCCCCTTGAGGCACCTAAGACATTGAGGCCACAGCTCATCACCACAGTTTCAGCAATGGAAGCACTAAACATTGCCCACTCAGGTTCAATGCCCCCAATTTCCACAGGGATGCCAGAAAAGCTCAGCCGGAGGTGTGAGTTTAAGATCTCTTGGACGGGGGCCTCCTCCAGATGTCCCCAGGTTACCCGCACTACCCGTTTGGGTTTACAAGGTCTGTCTAAAAGCTCCCAACATCCCCTGATCAAACTCATCGCTAGATGGTGATCAGGTGACAGCTTCCCTCCTCTCTTCACCTGGCCTAGGGTGCTCTGGTACCATGTACACTTATGAGCATCCTTTTGTTTGAACATGGTGTTTGTTATAGACATCCATGATTAGCACAGAAGTCTAATAACAAACGACCAGTCAGGTTTAGATCAGGGAGACCGTTCCTCCAACCAGGCCTCTCCATGTATCTCCATTGTTGCCCATGTGTGCCTTGATGTGTCCCAGCAGAACTACAGAGTCCCCTTCTGGAGTCCCATGCAGAACTCCATTCAGGGTCTCCAAGAAGGCAGAATACTCTAGAGCTACTGTTTGCATATGCATAAACAACAGTTCCTGCTCAGCTGGGAGTTTGTGAGTTTCTCCACACCCACCACGGTTCCCAAACAGAGGTCAGCTCTAGTTAGATCCCCCCCTGACCATCACTGCCACCAGCGTGACCAGTGACCTGACCCTACTGGTTTTACTGGGCGGTGGGCCCACAGGATGGAGAGGGGGTGGTGCCGTGTGGCTTCTTTGGGCTGTGCCTAGCCAGGCTCTGTGGTAAACGGCGGCCACCAGACGCTCGCCGACAAGCCCTCTGTCTGGGCATGGCTCCTCCAGGCAGGGTCTCTCTTCCTCTTCCTTGATTTTCCATGATAAACCATACCTAGTCTGGCCCCTCTCCTGAGACCACTCTGACACAGGAGACCCTACCAGCAGCACCAGGCTCCGACAACACAATCCTAAGGTTGACAGGGACACACAAACCTCTCCATCAGGATATGGTGATGGTTCCCGGAGAAGCAGTTTGTAAAAGAGGAAAACAAATGTGTTTGCTATCGGCTGTTGGAAAGAGTGGGACTTTACAGCCAGAGATGCATGATGATGAGTAAAGGACTTATACGCACTACATTAACTCATGTTGTTTATTTTATTTAACCTTTATTTAACCAGGAAAATACTCATTGAGATTAAAAATTAGCACCGAGTGAAATTTTGGAGACATTTGGAGTTTGGAAACATTTAGCTTGAGATGCTTAATAAATCACCAAAGATACAAACAGAGCAGAAGACGAACAAGCTTTAATACATGAGTTCCAGGTTTGTAAAATGCTTAAATGGTGCATATTCCTAGAAAGATGTGCATATAAGCAAATTAAGACCAATCAATGGACACACTGTAAACCTGTGGCCTTCAACGTCATCTAGCAGTCTCCACTGGTGATGGGTGACAATGAACAAAGAAATCTCTTTTAACAACTCTTTTTAGTGACGTACTGAGAGCTGTTGTGTATCTGTAACCGGCTTAATGTTACCTAACGGTTGTTGAGACTAAAGGTAGGTCTATAGAGTCTCAGAAGTGACTAAATCAATGATAAATTAATCTGATGAGTTAGTATAATTTGATAGATTAATGAAATAAATTGTAAAAATCTCATATGATGTAAATGAGCAAACAAAAGGAGTATGTTGGCAAAGCCTTACATTATGTTAGTGAACAGCAGGTGGTGATACTGCACCATTACCCTACCAGACACTTCACTTAAAGAGGAAAAATTAAAGAATTGGAAGGCTATTACATCCATCCTTATTTTACTGAAATATAACTGACATGTCAGTGTCATGTGTACTAGCCAACAATGTATCATATAGTGCCTAAATATTTTAAGCAAATCTTAACAATATCAAATAATGCAAACAAGAGATATTGTGTGGAAAATGATGATGATATAAAATAAATGTGACGATTAAGACTTTGAAATGCTAATATGCTATCACAGAAGCAGTGCTATGTTAGAGTTTATAGCGAGCAGACACTTATTATACCCCATAAATGCTCTTTTGGAAATAGAAGTTTTCCACAGAATACACTTTCACAAGTCACAGGGAAAGCACTAATGTAAATAATGTCATTAATTATGGGGGAATTCCATTTATTTGCTTCAGTTTTGGTCCTGGTATCGTGCATGCTGGCTCACTGTCACACTGTCATGCGGCTTAGTGCAGGGGTCTGCAACCTTTACTATCAAAAGAGCCATTTTGCCCCCTCTTCCAGCAGATAAAACTTGTCTGGAGCCGCAAAACATATTTTATGTCACAGCTCATAGAGGTTTATATACAGTTACTGTTGACATTGTATTCCTATTATTACCTGTCCTAAAATTGTGGTTGTTCGCTAATTCTCCCCACATATCAAGCATACAGGTAAGCCATCATCATGTGAAAGCAAATCATTATGTCCATGAAACACTGTTTTCCTCACTAATTTTTTGGGGGGGATTTATCCACCAGCAGTGCGGGTCACAAACTCCAGATTAGCACCTGCAGGGAGAGGCGCTGGGCCGAAGACCAAGGATGTGACGCATATTTTCACGTAATATTTTTTCAATATCACCTTGAACTCCAAGATAAAATGTTTTCCCTTGTCCACTGAAAAAAAACACATTATTTACCCATTGTTTATATAATTTTTTGGCAAAGCTACAGGAAGCCACTGAAAAGGGCCTGAAGAGCCGCGAGTTGCAGACCCCTGGCTTAGTGGGACACTTGAATAGAACAGAGCCATCGTTAAAACACCTGTGCTTTTCCTGCAACAAGTCAAACTGTATTGTATGAAAAAAGGCTTATACCACCTTTGATAGATATGTAAGTCAGTTTATAACACATAAATTACTATTCCTTAGCAGATCTGAATTGAAAACACAGTTGCCTTTCTATTTTCGACAAACATTACTGTTTGTAAGGGTACATGATTAGATTATATTTAGTTATTGTCAGTTGTTGATCCCATTTGACAGACCTGTCAGTCAGTTTCAGAGGGATAGCCGTTTCCACTTGTGTTTTGGATTTACATTTAAATCACAGATTGCTTTTTATCATAAAATGGTACCAAGACCACAATTTCAATATGTATAGTGTGCAAGTGGTAATGTTGGCTTTAATGTGGAACAGATCTGAAAATGTTAGGATTCATCCAAAGACCATTAATATCCACAGCTGATTAAATACAAATCCTGCCATTGCATTAAGGGCATAGCTTGGCAAGAGCAAACATGTTGTTCAAGGGTATATTCTTACCTGATGCTGGTGCAAAAGGAGATGCTTCAAAGTGAGCAAAATCACAGGAATTATAAGCGTGCATTTTTACCTGTAGCTGTTAAAATGTCTTGCTCCACACTTAAGTTGTGGACAGACTCACTGAGGAACATCCTCGGGGCTTGCCACCAGCAGAGCAAAAAGAGAAAGGGCTGTTCAGCACATAGTCCATCATCAAACAGCACCGGAGAAATCCTCTGAGAATCATAGGCTGCCGCGAAGTTGGCACAGACAAGAGGATGCAGCAGATGAAGAGATCACTACATATCTGCATCCTATTTCGATCAAACTGAAAGATGCATAAGGGTTGAGTCATAGTAATTTAATATTGATTGTGATGTCAGCATGAAAGCAATTCCTTAATATCATTTTATTTTAGGCCCAAACCCAACCCAAATATGCTCACAAAAATGAGCCCAAACTACACTTAAAGTATCTTTTTAGTTTTCATGTCAATGTTCAGAGTGGCTTTATATGGGCTTAATCACTGCAGCCTTTCTACTCCGCTTGTTTCCTTACTATTTATTTAGCATGTTTATTGAAAATGAAACATCCTACTCCTCTCTGTCTTAGTAGCCAAAATAATAATCAAAGTTAACAGAAAATGGAATTTTTACTGACTCATAAAGTATAACATGTTGTTATTACACATTTTAGTTCACTGCATAAGCACACAAATAAAATAGTTACTATAGATAATTATGGTGATAAAAATGATCAATAAATACATTGTTGAAAAATAGAGAAAAACAGGCAGGCAAATTAACATTTTCTGTAAATATGATTATACGGCTGATGCAAAGCAACACAAGGATTTTCTTTTTTAATAAAAGGAAGTAAGCTAAATTCACCAAGCAAGGTAATCACAAAAATGTTGACTTTTACAATTACTACCACCTTGCATGTTGACTTCCACTTAAATTATTGGTAAATTAATCCAACATTGTAACACTTCTACTTTAGTGTAGTTAATTAGCTGTGGTGGAGGAAGTGTTCAGGTCCTTTCTAAGTAAAAGTACTTATAGCCTTCCACACAAATGGTGAAAGTCCCGCATTGAACATGTTACTTCGGTTAAAGTAGCTTATTATCAGCAAAAAAGGTCAAAGTAGTCAAAACAGAAAACGTCCCCTTGACTGTGGTACTGTTATATATCATATAATAAGTAAGCAGGGTTTTATTTACTATTTTATTGTTGTAGTCTGGTGGTTGAGGAGGACCTCATTTTGAACTATCAACTAACGATTATTTTCAGTGTGCATTCTTCTGCTGATTATTCTCCATGATTAATCGATTGATTGATTGATTGATTGATTGATTGATTGATTGATTGATTGATTGATTGATTGATCGATTGAACGATCGATTGATTTGTAAAAACACAAGATGGACTCTATCTTTTCTGACGCACCCAAGTTTCTCTCAGGAGATTTGAATCATTGTAATTTAAATAAAACCTTGAGGACATATGATCAGTGTGTGACTTCCCACCACACAGAGGGACACCATACGGGATCTCTGCTATGGATCAGTCAGTGGGGCTTACAAATCCCTGCCTTTACCTCCCTTTGGTGCTTCTTACCACAGCAGTGTGTATCTCATGCCTGTATACAAGCCAGCCTTCTGACATCTGCAGCAGGAGGAGAGAACAGTGAAAGCCCTCCAGGAGGGAGGAGATGCTTCGAGTGTACAGACTAGAACTGCCTCTATGAGGTGTGTGATGATGAACTCTCAGACACTATCTCATCATACATCCCTTTCTGTGTGGACTTTCTGTAATTCCCACTAAAAAGGTAATCACTTACCCCAATAATGAGCCTTGGGCGACTGAAGAACTTAAAAACGGATCAACAAGAAGAAGAGAATTTTCTATTCAGGTGACGTCCTGGAGAAAAAAACGCTCTCTAAAGAAGTTTGGAGCAAATAAGGAAGTCCAAAATAAAGTATAAGAACAAAAGTGAAAGTCAGTATCGCAGTGGAGATCTAGAGCTGCCTGGAGAGGAATAAAATCTATGGCATCAACTTATCAGTCATCTTGTGTGACCTGGCAGCTCATCCGAGTAAATGTTGAGGATGATAACAACTTGGCAAACTGCTTTAATTCATATTTCTCTCGGTGTGAACGGTCTGATTTTAGGAATTATATTTCCATGTCGCGGGAATCTCTGACCCCCACAGAATGATGTTGTGATATCACAGGAAAATGTCACAACTCTCCTTCAGAGGGTAGATATACGTAAGGCTGCTGGCCCTGACTTCATCTGCGGTCGCACTCTGCGACACTGTGCTGAGCAGCTCAGTCAAGTGTTTACACTGTTATTCCATGTGTGTGTTGAGAAGGGCAAGGTGCCTACTATGTGGAAGACATCCACCATAATTCCTGTTCCTAAAACTAGTAACCCAAGAATCCGATTGCCCATGCCGACCTGTGGCGCTGACAGTGTGGATGTGGTTTGTGTTTTTGTTGTCTATGTTTTTATGTGACTGAGGCTCCAAACTGAACTGTCCTGCGGGGATAAATAAAGTTGTTTGAATTGAATTGAATTGAATGAATTGAAATGGTGAAAATAGTGATAAATGCTGTCAGCTTCCCAGAGCCTAACGTGAAACCTTCAAAATGTTTATTTTGTCCCAACAACAGTCCAAACCTCAAAACTATTAATTATACATTACAATTATTAGAAAGGATCATAAGGAAAAGCAGCAAATCTTCACATTTGTGAAGCTAGAATCATGAAATGTGTTTATTTTATTTTAATAAAATAATAGTTTGAGCTGTAGTTACCACGGTTTTTTACATTACATGTTTTGCAAAAATCTTAATTTGTAAACTAAAAGCTGTCAGATGTAGCCCAGTGAAGTAAGAAGTAGCCTGCATTTCCTCTCTGATGATGTAGTGGCGTAGAAGTAGAAAGTGTCATGAGAAGAAAACACTTTAGTGAAATACAAGTGCTTCAAATCTGTACTTAAGTACCGACAAAAGGCTTCTTCAGTAAGTGTACTGCGCTATGGTACTTGGTCACTTTGCACAACTGTTCATTTGACAGAGACTGGTGTTCCCTTGCAATTCTGCTAAAACCTCAACTCCCATAATGCTTTGTCCGTGCGTGAGAAGCAACTATGATGACGTCAAAGGTAGGCGACCGGTGCCGGGGGGGTTTGAACATATATATACATATATACTGTATATCCTATCGTGCAACTTACACCAACATAGTTTTGCAGTTAAAATAAAACCTTTCAAATAGGACTTAGATAACATTACATGTGAGTAGCCACTTCGAGTAATAACATGCTAATTGCTGCTAATAACTAGACACACGTGATATTAGCACTTTTAGCATTTAGCTTGCATGTACAGTGGCATGTGAGCTAAGTCACACTTTTGTTTACGTTTTGACGAACTTGTTTATGAACATATTAGCTGTACTCACTCGCTCAAAACAGCGAGTCAAACAGAAACATGCATTTGAAAGTCTCAGTTATTTCGCATGTAAGGCTAATGACGTTTATTTTGTGTGAAATGATTTAACAAACGTGTCTCTAGTTTGTCTGGCCTAAAAATAAGCTTTTTTGTTTTAGCCGACATGTTTTATTTGTCGTACGTTTAGTTTCGTAGTTTCGTGCTTATTGACAAAATCAAATATTAACATTCGCAGTCCATTTCATAAAAACTACCTTTTCATATTGTTCATTTCAGACTGTTTACATATGAGAAAAATGTAGAGAAACCATTTTTTTTTTCTGATGGCATTATTCAAGTTAACCCTGCTGACCAACTGTTTTCTCATGCCTAGTGTCTAGAGGTTGGTGTTACCTGAATGTTACAGAATGTATTTTCTGTGGAGAGAAGTGTGTGCTGCTTGTAACATACATCCCCACTTTCCTCTGCAGAGCTCGTAGAACCCCCTACGGTCCAAGCCTGGAGATCTCACTGTGCACCTCTTGTGAGCAGCACACAGGATGCCTTACCACTGTGTGGCTTTTGGATGTGGCAGAACTGCAGAAGATGGTGTGATGCTGTTTAAATTCCCCAAGGACCATGAGGAGTTTCGCAAATGGGAGAAGCAGGTCCAGCGCACCCGCGTCAAGTGGGTTGCCACACCAAACTCTCACCTCTGCAGTGAGCATTTTGGCAAGGAATACTTTGAGCCCAGACTGCCCACATGTGCTCTGAAGCTGAAGTCAGGAGCTGTTCCTACAGTGTTTGTCCGGCCGCACTGTTCCTCCTGCAGTGGAGTGGGCTGTAGTAAATGCCTACCCGCCATCCAGCGACAGGGCATTACAGTTGAACCAAGACAGCGTACCATAAGTGTGAGTAGTTTATTGTGGATCAGGAAAGGTCACTGCAGAGAGAAATAGAGATTTTCTGTTATTCTGAGAGCTTTTAAACACACCTCTTGTTTACATATATGATGTAACATCTAGGGCTGGGTATTGTAAAAAAAAAAAAAAAAAATAGATACTGGACTGTTGCAGACCATTCATTAACTTGGATATTAGTTCCTGAAAGAAACTTTTCTTGATAACAGTTTTCTAAACTTTTATGTAAAGAAATGACATTACAGTACAAACCTTTATTTTTGTTTTTTCAACTCTTTACGACACAAACAGGAGTCAAGCCTCTTAAAATACAACAACACACATGTGACCTCTGAGTGTAACATAGTGTTTTAGCTGTCTCCACAACGTGTAACATTAGACGGCCAATCACCAGCTCTATTAGATCTTGGTACAAGCATGCCACATGTTTATTGGCTCCCTGACGCTAATGAGATTTATTCCTTTGGTATAGAATAACAATGCGTCTTTGGATACTATGGAGGCAATTTTGGTTTGGTACCCAGCCCTAGTAAAGTCACATAAACACTTTCTATTTACTCCGGGGTTTTTTTTCTCTTCACAGGCAGAAAACACTGACACGGCGCACGTTGAGTTTGATGATACTGATGGAGAAGGTGACGAAGAACATCTGACAGGGGGAGGGATGAAGCCAGGGGGAAAAAACAAAGAACAACAACCAGGTGAGGTGCAAATGAGGAGCAAGAGAGAACAAGGGTTGAGAGACAAAATTGTTGCATCTTTTTAAGCTTAGTGGACTGTTGGCAAGGTTTAAATATGTTTTATACAAAATGTATTTATTTATTTGAACAGTGGTGTGTGAGATGTGTGGTACCACCGGCAGTAGTGACACCTTCTTTTCGAAGACCAAACGTTTCTGCAGTATATCCTGTTCACGTTCCTATTCATCGAACTCCAAGAAGACCTCCGTACTGGCACGACTACAGGTGAGTTCCCTTTATTTGTTTTTACCCAAACAAAGCTACTCACATTTTCATTATATACAATATTGGTTGAGTTAAACACAGAGGTAGTAGTTACAATCAGTTATACGGTTGACCACTTGGAGGCACCAGTGGGCTAATTGTAGTTAATCTGTTGTTTTCTTAAACGTTTTGGGGTTTTGGTCATATAACACATTTTGTGACAAGAAAATGGTGTTTGTGTCTGTGGTTGAATCAGTTTTGTCTGCAGAGTTGGTGTTGTTTTCCAATTTAGTAGCTTCATAATTATACAAGAAGGTGGTGGAGTTTTCACATTTGCGTCTGCTACACCTTCACCACTGCTTGTAGATCACTGAAAGAATCCACTTATGGAGAAAGAGTGACATGACTTCCTCTCTCTATCTCCCATCACTGATCTTCACCCAGCTATTTCCCAACTCCTGTCCTTTCTCTTGAGGCACAGACAACAGCTGCCTTTATTTGTTATTTTCTTCAAGCCCCTTCTCTAGCCTCTTTACTAGTAGTGTTGTCATGATACTGGAATTTCTTACTTTAAAACAATACCTTGAAAAATAATGATTTTTCAATATTTTTGGTTTATATTTATATTTCCATAATTCCTAACAAATGGCGGTATTTCCCAAAAAGCTGTCAAATGGGCGCCATTGGAGAAAAAGAGGGAAGAAGAGGGCCGCACTTGACTTGAAATCATTTCACCGACCTGAGAGGCTATCTGTGGTTGTTTCTGACACTTTTCATGCTAAATTTAAAAGAGATTACTGTATATTAAAACAGCTGAAATGGTGGACAAGTGTTGCGTTGATGTCTGCTGGAACACCAAACGTCCAAACATGTTCTTTCATCGATTTCCACTCCAAAACCCATAGAGACTTGGGCATTGGCTGTCTGTTCTCAACATGGATGTAAACACTCGACTCCACATTCTCCACAAATGGTTGGATGACTCAAGACACCGCTGCTCTCACCCAGTCCAGGCACAGGCACACCTCTGAAACAGGTGACCCCATCGCCAGTGTCATTTACCTGGATCAATTGGTGTGTTGGTAGTAGGGGTGCAGTGCTATTCATTTTATGTGACACAATGCCTTAATTGAAGAGAAAACTGAATCACTACACTGGACACAGCTTTGGCATGATGTCATGTCGATGTCACAAAGAAAATTAAATTAATTTGCAGACGTTTTCCCTTCAATATGTGTGGTATAGCGTAAGAGGGTGGTTCTCAAAACTTTGTACATGACGTACCACCTCAGAAAATATCAGGCTCTCTCAACTACCACCACTAATACCAATGTTAAAATACAGCAGTGTAGGCCGACACTATTCAGCTACGGACAGGAAGGCTTTTTCCTTATCAGAAGATTGTTTATTGTTGACTGTCTCCAGCCACAGCCACGCTGTATGAAAGGGCAGAATCAGAACTGACCTGTCAGTGTTTTCAGACCAATCATTTTACCTCTGCTTACTCTCTTGCATCACAGTTTAGCTCGTAATTCATGAACGTGACTACGTAGAAGGCTGATATTGTAACAAAAATAGGACAGGAAATGCAAGCATCTCAAATGTTTAAGTATATTCTTTGTATTATTTTAATTTAGTAATTAATGTTTCCTTTTTATTTTGGAACTTTCTTCAAGTGCCGCCAGAGAAAGCCACAGTTTGAGAACCAGTGATTTAAGACAAGTATACTTATACTTATACTCTGGTGCCCCGGCAGGAGAGAATTGCCTCATCAGCTCATTGGCAGATTAATTGATAATAAAACAACCCTGAATTGCAGCCTTGGGCAAAACTTTTTGTAGTTGTAATCATATGCAACTTTAGTTGTAATTTGTTTTTGTTTTTGTATGTCTGTTGCATGTTCAGACTGGAAATGCATGGCTGAACACAACAGCTCTTCCTGTGTAAAGTTTTGAAGAAACTGCGCAATTAATAGCATTTTAAAGCCGCTGCTAGTCTTCATTTTCACTTTCAGATTATTACTGTTCACGTATGAATACTGAACCAACTGTAAGTCAAAGCATTAGTATGCACAGACACTGGTGTTTCTCTTTGCATAGCGGCAAATGTAACCCAAATTTGTCAAACTCCATAAAAAAAAGTTTCACCTTTTGACAGCTTTTATTGAATAGGACTCTTTACTCTCCTCCCATGCAGTAGTTTGTGACAATAAAAATGAGGACGACAAGACCACAACCTTTCTTTGTGCTTCTCTTTCCAGGGAAGGCCCCCCTCAAAAAAATCCACAGTGGTGTTCAAGGCGAACAAACCCCCTCCAGCCCCAACAGGACAGGATGGTGAGGCCCCAGAACACACAGACACACACACACACACACACACACACACACACACACACACACACACACACACACACACACACCCAGGGGATCTAAATAATTTATTGCAATACAAAATCCGACTTTAAGCTCTTACTCTTAAACTAACTATTACTATTTACTTACTTATTAATTACCTATTTACTTACTATTTGAGACACATTCTCATATCAGGTGTGAACTCCAACTTCACTGGTATTTAGGGCAGGTTTGAGAATATTAGAAGCTGCACATACAGTACATGTACACAAATAAATCACAAAATCTTATTTAATCTTTACGTTTCCTCCATTCTTTTTGTAGCCTCGGCTCCACGTTTCGAATGGGGCGCCTACTTGGAGAAGGAAACCTCTCTGGCAGCATCAGTATCCTGCTTCAGACACGTGAGTCATAGTGTGATATGAAACAATGTTTTTACTCGCAGATGAGGAAATGTTCGCCTCTGATTATTATCAGGACGATTACGCCTAACATTTGTGCAAAAAGATACAATACAGTGACAATAATATGACAAAATAATCAGTTAAACATTAGAAACGAATAAAAGACCTCACTCTGATGATCTGTAAGTGAACCTCTGCCCTCCCACCTGCAGGCTCCCCTGTGTGCCCAGTGGGATGACATCACCATGGGGATGAAGGTGGAGGTCCAGAACACAAATGCAGTCCTGCCCAGTAAAGTCTACTGGATCGCTACGGTCATCCAGATTGCAGGTGTGTACATCTGTCTCAATGGCCCACCCCACCATGGAGTTTGGAATTGTTTTATGTTCATGAATTTGAGCAGTTGTCACATTTATTTTCTTATTCCTGATCAATCAAAAGTTGAAATTGGATTCCCTGTGCAACCTACAGCAGCACTGAGCTGAATCAGGTGCCTCTCAGCTCCAGAACTGAGAAAACAGAGAAGGGAAAAGAGAGGTCTGGAGCACACTGGAATTTCAGCCTTTTTTTAATGGTGCAAACGTTTCAACAATAATGTATCATCATGAGAGCCCAGTCTTTTCTTCTATGTGGAGCTTTGGACTCGTAGTAGAGCTATGGATTTGTTTTATCCCGTGCATGACAGTCGATGCAATCTTGGTTGCCGATGTTGTTAAACGTGCAGTCGGCCACATTTGTTTGATAATCAGCTTCACTGAAGCCGACACTATGCTCTGATAGAACAACATAAACCATTTGGTTTTAGAAAAAAAGACACACCTCTACGTGCACCTAGAGCTTGTTACTTGTTTTCCAAAAATCCACCGCGCCCGTATCATCCTGTCCACTCATCGCAGAGCTGTGTGAGAGCTGTCAATCACAGTTTGTGCACACGCCACAGATCCCCATTCCCAGCTCGCATATGTTAACAATATTACATGCACACGCCTCAAGCTAGGTATTCGCTAAATGACGTTAGTAGTTGCTATCTATGAGTAAGTTAGCCATGTAGTGTGTACTAGTGTTTGGTAAGAGAAGACATGGGCGCGTTCACAGGAATCTGGTGCATGCTCACTAACAAGAACTCAATGAGAGGGAACAGAGGAGCTCCTTGGTAGTGGGGAGGGGCGTGAGAGTTGTAAACATTGAGACATTTGAGTCAACTCGATCTGCCAGACTTCCCAACCGCACCTTTATTTCTGTCCAATTTTCGATTACATTCCTGCTGGAACATGTCAGGTTGTGTAGGTTTCAATTAATAAGCCTTTTTTGTTGCAATCAGAGCACAACGGAACTTTTGGAGAAACATCCTGCGGGTGCTGTAAATACTTGAAAACCCTTTTAATGTGGTGTTCTCAAGGTTTGAAAAGTGCCTTGATTATGAATAAAGTGCTCGAGACACCAGGTGTCAGACTTCTCCTCCTATCTGGCTTAGCGCATAATGCATAATGCAAGACGATTGTGATTGGTTTAAAGAAATACAAACAAGCCCAGTTCTTTCTATCCTCACTCTTTCCTTCCTCTCACCCCTTACTTTCAGGATACAAAGCCCTGTTGAGATATGAAGGCTTCGAACACGACAGCAGCCATGATTTTTGGTGCAGCCTCGTTTCGACAGAGCTGAACCCGATCGGATGGTGCGCCATGACGAGCAAGCTGCTGGTGCCACCACAAGGTGAGCATTCCCACTCAACCTAGAATTTTATCAGGATTATTCAAACATTGGCCTGGTTGGATATTTTTGCAATGGGACATTTTTCTAATTTGATAAATTGTGTGTTAATAGATGTGAAGCGGACCATCCCTGATTGGAAAGAGTATCTGATGACAAAGCTGGTGGGGGCCAACACTCTACCTGTTGACTTCTACCTGAAGGTAAAAGTGAATGCTGAATGATGTGGCCCATAAATGGTAACCCGTCTGTCTTGTCCATGTGAAGAGCATGTGTCTATTAAAACAACAACAATGGTTTAATTTCTCTGTACCTGTGCCATCCTCCTTCTGTCCTCCTCCTAGTTGGCAGAGAGCATGAGGACCTCTTTCCGAATAGGCATGCGTGTGGAGGTTGTGGATCCCAAACACATTAGTCGGACTCGCGTGGCCATCATAGACTCAATTATTGGTGGCCGTCTGCGGCTGGTGTTCGCAGACCAAAGCGATACCCCCGAAAGCATAATCCTTGATTTCTGGTGCCACATGTGGAGTCCCCTCCTCCACCCGATAGGCTGGTCCAGCTGTGTGGGTCATGATATTAAAGCACCTGGTAGGTCTAGGTTTTAAAATGTTTGGAAATACATAATGCATGCAGTATACTGTAGACAGAAACCTAGAAGATAATGACTTAGTAGTAGAACCAAAACAGCAACATACTTGAATACAGGTCAAAAGAAATACACACATCTCACTCTTTTTTGTTGAACTGAAGCTTTTAAAGTGTAACTCCGACGAAATCTGAACCCATGGCCTTTTTCGGCATCAATATACATCAAATAAGCCATCGAGACAGTTTTTGTCATTGATTTTATTATTTGACTTTTATCATGCTACTGCAGAGGTTTAGATAGATAGATAGATAGATAACTTTATTTATCCCCGAGGGGAAATTAGGTCACCGTAGCAGCGGTACAGAGCAATCAGAAGTACTAAAATAAGATAAAATATAAATGTTTGGTGCTATTATGAGCAATAATACTAGTTAAAAAAGGCGTCTTGGTTGATTTAGCGCCCCACCCCCAGCTACTCAGTGTTAGCCATTTCTGGCTGTTAGCGACTTAACAAAATAAATGATAAATAATAATACACTGTATTTATATGCGCCTTTCCAAGCACTCAAGGACACCGTAGATTTGTTAAAAACAGTGCAAGACAAACCCCAACAAAATAACAACAACAATAATAACTGTCTTGACGGCTTATCTGATGTATATTCATGCCAAAATAGACTGTGGGCTCCAATTTTGCCGGAGTTACACTTTAACTTTAGGATATTTTCTTACATGGCAATACTTTTTTTTTTCTTTTATTCTAGCAAACACCATGGAAACGGTTGGTTATAAGGGAAACTGTGACAGTTCAGCCCTGCTCTTTAAAAAGGTAAAGGAAATCTCATTGCTCAAGAAATGATTTATCAAATGAATTCAAAAAGCAAAAGAAGACACAATTTTATTTATTACCAAGATGTTGTTCTCAGGAAAAAAAAGTTAAATCCACAATGGATAACTGTGCAACTTGAGTAGAATATGTTTAAACTAATAGAAACACTCAACTCTGTATTTTGGTCCCTTTTCATAATCACAATCACTATTTCAAGACAGTAGATTTTGCTGAAGTCTATATAGCGCTGCTTTTAACTTTTCACAACCACTGTGTGATCTGCAGCCCAGGTTTGTTTACATGGAGGGAGGTTTCTTTGAGAAAGGAATGAAGCTGGAGGCTATTGACCCTCTTAACCTGGGAAGCATCTGTGTGGCCACTATACACAAGGTAAGACCGCTATTTTTGGTTGATTTGGTTTTGTTTATTTGTTGTGTTCGTCGATTCTTGTCTCAACCTTATTAGAGCGGCCTCTTGAAAAACGATGTGGCGAATCAGTCATTGGTGACCCCGAACCATCCTCTTTTTTTGTTGTTGTTGTATCAGTCGGTGTGCGTTATATTACTATATTTATATGGATATTGTAGCAGGGCGAGCGCTCTGAACAGTGTTTCCTTCAGGTGGTTGTAGGCTATAGATACGAATGGTGATGGCACGACAATCACAAAGCATGGTCAAAGACACAGGGTCCGTGTTTTTTGATGGGACTTTGACCTCATGCACTGAGACAACAGTGCCGGGAGCAGGAAGCCCCGCCCCTCCCAGCACGCACACTGAGCACTTAGGGCCCGTCCATACGAATACGCGTTTTTCTGTAACCGGACAACTTTAGTATCGTTTTGGCCGACCATCCACACACAGCCGGCGTTATCGGAGCCTGTCTGGACGGTGAAACCGCATACTTTGTTAAACGATGCCTTCATCGCCTCACCTTGGACCTCTAACCCCTGTGGTTTCATATAACAACAACAGTGCTGCTGCGTGAGAGGAGAGAGACGGACCTATAGAAGAAACTGTACTCTGAGCCACGTGCATGGGAATGAATTAGGCCGACCACATATGTCTCCCTTTTCTCTGCTGGTCTGAATAAGTCGCTAAATTGGTCGCTAGTAGTTTTTTATAAATAAATTTGCTAAGAAGGTGTGAAAAGTCCCTAAATCTAGCGAGACATTGACCGCCTGTGAGTGCTTTGGGATGGGGAATGGGCTCACAGCAGCACCCGCTGCCACATCCAGACCTGGCATGTGTACTACAGTGTTTTTAGCCGGTTTCACTGGGTTTGTGTGGACGCAGATATTTCCAACGCCATTAACTGTGGCAGGTCTACCTATTACGTAGATGATTATGAAATTTGAAAGAACCAGGAACGAATCTTTGAACAATTCTGATTCAGATACACTAGACAGATCGCCTTGAATAATTAGGTGGTCATAAAATGTGTTGCCTTGTCTTGAACACTCTTATTCCTAATCTGTTGTCTCTCTTTTCTTCTGTCTGACCCCCCCTCCCTCCCCAGGTGCTGTTAGATGGCTACCTGATGGTGGGTATAGATGGCACCATGTCAAACAATGGCTCAGATTGGTTTTGCTATCACGCCTCATCTCATGCAATCCTTCCTAAAGACTTCTGTAAAAAGAACTCCATCCCTCTCACGGTACCTCCAGGTAAATAAACACGCCTCTCCGCGCAGTCTCTGCTTCAGCTCACCCTTTTGTCTCCAGCACTTGTGCACTTTCTGACAGCGATAGTTTGCTTTGTCATCCTGTTCTTGAAAGGGGTTGCCAATTTATGCAGAGAAAATAACTCAGGATTCAGACAGCCAGGGTTTCATACATCACATACCTAAAGAACCAATCGCATTAACTTGGGGCTGTGGCATTCCTTAGCGAACTATGGCAGTGGTGGTGGGAGGTGGGGCTCTGAAACATCATGTCTGGAGGAGGACTGTAATTGAACTACTTCCTTATATCTGTGTTTTCATCTGTGCAGGCTATGACTCTCAGACCTTCACCTGGGATAAATACCTGAAGGACACCAACGCTACAGCGGCACCGGCACGGCTGTTCAACACTGTAAGGGCGCACTCACACTGTCCTTCCGCACCGCGCCCCGGGCTTTAGGGTACTTGTCCCCCCTCCCTCTCCCCCCGCGCCCCAGGCCCGTTTGTACTCACACTGCCCGGGCCTCGCGCAAATGCTTCTTGCTGTCCATACATCATCACGCCGTAACACGTCACACGCATTGATTGACGTCATCGCGATGTTTCGCTTTGTTTACAAATCTTTTCATAGACCTCAGAGTTTTTGTGCGTCTTGTCGACTGTTTTTGAATATTTTCATCCGACCAAATCTGCAGTAAACACTCCACCTCCGCATCACACCAACGTGAACATTTCGCCGCCGTTGTTGTTGTTGTTAAATGTCCGCGCATGGTCCCTCCTTCTAATTTCTATGTCCGAACAGGCGCACATAAATGAAGACAGAACCGCCGTAGGCATCGTGCTCGTGCTCATACATGTGCAAACGGGCTCTACAAAAGCCCACCTCTCTCAGGCGGGCCGTGGACGGTTATGCGCGGAGCGGGTGCACTCGCACTGGTCAAACGCAGAAGGCTTTAGCTGAAAAAAACGGTTTTGGCCCGGTACGGAAGGACAGTGTGACTGCGCCCTAAGAGAGGAAGTCCAAACCTATAGCATTTGAAGCCGTGCTTTCTTATTAGCAACATATTCATGTGATTATAACCCAAGGTGGTTTTGCCTTGGTTTATTTGGTACGAAAAGAAACGTCATCAAGCGGAATATGAGCCTGCAGTTTGTCTTTTCCTTTAGGACTACCCGGGTCACAGCTTCTCCCCCAACATGAAGCTAGAGGCGGTGGACTTGATGGAGCCGCGCCTGGTGTGTGTGGCCACCGTCAGGCGCTTTGTCGGCCGTCTGCTGCTAATTCACTTCGACGGCTGGGAGGATGATTTTGACCAGTGGGTGGACCACCAGTCCCCAGACATCTACCCCGTCGGCTGGTGCGACCTCATGGGCTACCCGCTCCAGCCACCTCCAGGACTCGGTAAATGCCCCATTTAATAGCAACCCCCCCAGTGGGTTGTATAGTTAATGTGAAGCCATCAACTAGGCATCTGAGCCAGTTTATTCTGATTGAGCTCTTTAATTGTGGTTGAAGTATAATTTAGTTAAATGGTGGAATTAAAGACCAAATGAGGCAGAAACTAGCCCATTTGCTTCCCTAACCTCTAGTCTACCGCTGTCACAGAGGACCTTCTAGTGTTTTTGTCCCTGTATAAAAGTGATGTGTTTTGTTCTATTTTCCAGTTGATTTAGTGGAAAACCAGGCGCAGAAGAAAAAGAGAGGAAGTAAGTTTGGTCTCAGACCTATCATGTTCAGTGTTTTCTTACATCTAAAAGTTATATAACTATTCTTTCTCCTCCATGTTTTGCTTCCTATAGGAAAGAAGAATGCAAAGAAGAGGCTCTCTCAGGAGCTAGCTAAAGATGATTCTGGTGCGCAGCCTGAGGTCAGGTTCACTGCCCTTCCCCCGGTGCCTCTCATCCAGCCCAAAACTGAGCCAGAGGAGCAGGACAGTAAGTGAACAAACTACAACACGATACTACATCATGTGTCATTTTCTTGAGACAATTTTGGTAATTTGCTGACATGATGCTGTCTCTATAGTCTTTGCAGTGCAGGTGAAAGTGGAAGAGGTGGAGATGGAGACCCCCATTGAACCTCCAGACAACCGTCAACAAGTCCCTCTGGGAATAATCAAAAAGGAGCAGGAGGGTACGTCCGGACTACATTGGTCACTGAAACAAAGCAGCTTGGAAAACATAGCAGCAGGACGAAGTGAAGATGGTGGATCACTGGAAGAGAGCTTTAGTGGTGAAAATGACATGGAGCAGAGAAGAAACAAAAACCAAGAAGAGAGCCAAGAAGATAACAGTGCCCTGGACGACATTTCAGAGAGCTTTAGTGGTGAAAATGACATGGAGCAGAGTGAAAACAAAAACCAAGAAGAGAGCTTTAGTGGTGAAAACGACACGGAGACGAGTGAAAACAAAAACCAAGAAGAAAGCTTTAGTGGTGAAAACGACACAGAGACGAGTGAAAACAAAAACCAAGAAGAGAGCTTTAGTGGTGAAAACGACACTGAGACGAGTGAAAACAAAACCCAAGAAGAGAGCTTTGGTGGTGAGAACGACATGGAGCACAGTGAAAACAAAAACCCAGAAGAGAGCCAAGAAGATAACAGTGCCATGGAGGACATTTCAGAGAGCAATACAGAGTGAAGAGTTTGTGACGACTCTTTGATCGAGTAAAATAAGACAATTGGGGTGAAGAGACACTGAAAAAAGATGGTGGGCTGGGATATTTAGAGCAAATAGAAAAGGTACCGCATCAGTTGGGAGAGCCAGTGCAGCTTTTGATCCGTGGTGGTTTAAAGTTATGATCAGTAACATTTCAGTCCTGGTTGATTTGGTCACACGTGGGGTAATCGTTTTAAGGGTAGCCAAATACGCTAATGTTTTCGGTAAAGAAGTCAGTCAAAAGTAATTGCAACGGTGATGTGATTTCATGCTGCACACAGCGGGGCGCTATAATAGGGGTCTCTTACCTTACTGAGGAGCAGGAGGTGTGCAGCCTGTCTCCTGCTGCTCTTTATACAACAGCACACACCAGCTGCTCAGCTTTTACGCAGATACACGGCTTTGACACGGCTGCTGTAGACTGAACAGTGAGCCTGGTATCGATGAGATAAAACGCTAACACACGTGCATGTTTCCTGTGAAACCCCTGGGCTTAGAAAGGCAATATAACTCCAGAGCAACATTGGCAGACTCCGCCGCTACCAATAAAAAATACAATAAGGGGAAGTAATTCTAGATTTGAGATAAACCGAATAGCTTTTGCTGAAATTATACTGACCATGAATAGTGTTTAAAGCGGGGTTGATTTTCTGAAAATGTTCAGGGTCATAACTTTATATTACAACTTAAAATCATGAATGCACAGGGACTAGTTCAGCCCATACTTAATGTATTGTAATGTAT
The DNA here is from genome assembly GCF_963691815.1 of Echiichthys vipera. NCBI lineage: Eukaryota > Metazoa > Chordata > Actinopteri > Perciformes > Trachinidae > Echiichthys > Echiichthys vipera. Next base: position 17,827,356 of record NC_139843.1, on the reverse strand, counting down.
AAAACTACCTCACTTTTACCATGTTGGCAAGTACCACCACATGGCAATATTTGGTGCAAAAATGATTGGTTTCAGCTGATTCTGAGTCAAACATGAAACCTGTGCATATGACTCTGGAGGTGATTCAGGCTCAACATAGCAGACAAATGTTTGTTGTAACATTTTATTTTTTCTTGTTTTACATCCAGAATGTGTTCGTTCTTTGTAAATATGTAGCCACTGATGTATAAAAAGATACTATTCCTCAACTTGCAAATTTTTGATTGGATGGTATCTCTAGTATTTCAGTACATTCTGCAGTTTTGGTGTAGTGGTTAAGGAGAACTAGCTTTAAGACAAAGGTTGCATAATGTGTCTGCAAGCTATTCAAACTGGTATCGTGTATCGAATGCTGTGCATGTGAAGCAGGGCAGTGCTCAGAGTGCAAAAATATGTTTTTGACTATTGTGAGAGGGGAAAGAAGAAATACTGCCTCATAGATAACTGACTGGCAGGATATGTGAAACAGCCTCAGGTTACAGTTTTAGAGAGTTGAATCCATGGTTTAACCTCAACGAGGTTGACTCTAAACATCAGTACAAAAGGCAGCAGGTTCAGGCCATGCTGCGTTTCTTGGTGGTTTTCTTGGCTGCTGCCGGTTTTGTGTTTGGACTTTTGCGAAGTTTGGATTTAGCTTTGAGCATTTTGACATGCCGAAGGCCAGTTAGGTGCATTGGTTTGGGTTTTGTGGCCTTCGGTGCCTTGGCTGGCTTTGGGGTGGCAGTAGGGGGGGCGGGGAGGCTCTCGCCCCCGGGACAGGCCCTGAAGACGTGGACATCCTTGACCCGGCGGCCCCTCAGCTCAGGGGGATTGGCACAGGTGGCTCGTACCTTTAGGTTGACTTTCTCAATCCACCTAAATAAGAGAAAAGATCAAACTATTTTACAAAAAATGCCTAAAAAATAAGTAGAACATCTCAAATTAATAACTTGTGGTACTACTAGGTAAAATATATCAATGGAAATTACAACAAAATACAATTACACTGAACTACAATTCAGAGTTGAGTGTGATCATGATGTCCTCTCTGTATTTAAGTTTGTACTGGGTGTAATATATTATCAGTGGGCTTTAAAACTAATCATATTGGTAAAGAATAAAACATTATCTTAGAAAACATTTTCAGACTTTAGAAACGCCTGTTGGTCAAAAACCTCAGTCATTCATGACTGCACTCGTGCTGTAATTGTCTTACATGCGTAGTGGCAGCAGAGGGCAGTCACACATCAGAGGGTTGTCGGCCAGATTGATGACCTCCAAAGAAGTGAGAGGGTGCAGATTAGGCACCTCCTCCAGCTGGTTGCCCTCCAGGAAGAGACTCCTCAACACTGGACCCAGACCTGCCAGGGAGCTCTGTGACATCTGGAGTGAGAGAAATCACAACAGAAAATGGTTAAATAAACTCTGAAATGAGTTCTTGTTGACCATAAAGCTTGATACTAAGTTAATGTTTCATTTAGTTTCTCATTTTGAGATGCCCATTATTGTAAGATGCCATTATTTTCAGATACTAAGTCATTATTTTTAAGATACTGAGTCATTACAGTATTTTTAAGTCATTATTTTCAGATACTGAATCATTACTTGGAGATAATCGGGCTTCCATACGCAGTTCAGAGTAAAAAAAAGAGGAGGGTATGTTGAGAAAGGTCTAGACTGCTGTTGGAAAGTGTAGTCGCCCACTCACCTTCTCCAGTCCCATGTTATCCAGATACAGCTCCTTCAGCGACCCCTCCAATGGTCGAAAAGCATTTGGCCCCACCCAGCGAATTGAATTCCCAGACAGCCTCAGGTCTCGGAGGTTTCCCGCCTTGCTCAGCGCGTCAGTGGGCACCTCTTTCAGCTTGTTCCCTCCCAGGTGGAGCGTATCGAGGTCACTGGCCTGGTCCAGAGCCCTGGGTGACACATGATCGATGGTGTTCCCGGTGAGGTAGAGGGCTCTGAGGCCCTCAGCTCCGTTCAAGATGTCTGGCTCCAGTTTGGGGATGGAGTTGTTTTCCAAGTGAAGCGCCAGTAGGCTGGGCACCAGTTTGAAGGCTCCTTTGGGGAAACCAGTGAAGCGATTCTTCTCCAGGTGGAGGTAAGTCAGCTGAGGGAGGCCTGCGGATTTAAATGACAGAAATGACTTCTTTCAGAGATAGGTCAGAATACTCCTACAAAGGCCTTTTCTACCAATTCAATTTAGCATCTAAAATACCTTTAAAGGCGTCAGGGCTGAGGGAAGTGAGGTCATTCTCTGACAGGTATAGGTAGATCAGTCCCTTCATTCCACTGAAAGCCCCGTCCTCCACTTCCACAATCTTGCAGCGCTGCAGATGTAGGGACACCACCTGGGCCACGCCTGGAAAGCTGTTGCTGGGGATGTAATGGAATTGGTTGCCACGCAGGTCCAGGAGACGTGTGTTGGGAGAGAAACCCCGAGGAACTTTCGTGTGACTGCGGTTCTCACACGAGGAGTGGTGTGTTTCATCCTAAAGACAGGGAGGCATTGGGAATGTAATGGACAGACAGGAGAGGACAGACATAAATTTGACATTATGTTTCCATCCGCTATGATGGTGTTGGGTCGTAGAAAATGTTTTAGTGATGTACAACAAGGAATAGTTTGTCATTTTAAGAAATGCGCTTATAGTACTTGATTTTTACCAAGAGTTAGATCAATTTAATACCATTCTCAAAACAATTAAAAATAATCTTAATAATCCAGCACCACTAAATCTTTCTTATACACCTTTTCAGGGTCACATTTCATTTTTGTTTGGTTGTCGGTATCAAGAGGACGAGATTTAAGAGCTGGTCTGAGAGCAGACCCTAGAGGCTTTAGACAGTTTCCTCAACATCCAGTCATTGTTATGCTGATGACACGCAGCTTTACATAAGGACAACCCCCACTTCTTCTGCTCCCCTGCCAACATCCACACTGACCACCTGCCTGGAGGAGAGAGGCAGGGATGAAGCTAAGCTTTCTTCAGCTGAACAGCTCCAAAACAGAAGCCATCCTAGTCGGCACATCTCATCAGCTACGCTCAACCACCATCACCAGTCTCATCTTCTCCGGCCAAAACATCCCCCTTTCCACTTCTGTCACTAGCCTCGGTGTTAAAATGGATCCTCAACTCTCTTTTGACACCCACATTAAACACATCTGTAGGACATCCTTCTACCACCCCAGGAACATTTCCAAACTCTGTCCATCCTGAAATCTCTTCACTGGCCCCCTGTCCCACTCAGAGTTGAGTACAAGGTTTCCCTCCTCACCCACCAGTGCATTCACGGACATACCTCACTACACCTGAAGGAACTCCTGACACCCCAGACCTTCTCACACACCCTCCGTTCTGGTACCTCACACACCCTCCAAGTCCCAAGCTCCGCACCATGGGTGATCTGGCCTTTTCCTCAACTGCTCCGAGGTTATGGAGCGCCCTCAGTTTCAGCTGATTCTGAGTCAAACATGAAACCTGTGCATATGACTCTGAAGGTGATTCTGGCTCAACATAGCAGACAAATGTTTGTTGAAACATTTTATTTTTTCTTGTTTTACATCCAGAATGTGTTCGTTCTTTGTAAATATGTAGCCATTGATGTATAAAAAGATACTGTTCCTCAACTTGCTAAATTTTGATTGGGTGGTATCTATTTTTCTATAGTATTTCAGTACATTCTGCAGTTTTGGTGTAGTGGTTAAGGAGAACTAGCTTTAAGACAAAGGTTGCATAATGTGTCTGCAAGCTATTCAAACTGGTATCGTGTATCGAATGCTGTGCATGTGAAGCAGGGCAGTGCTCAGAGTGCAAAAATATGTTTTTGACCCTTTTTTTAACACTATTGTGAGAGGGGAAAGAAGAAATACTGCCTTGTGGATAACTGACTGGCAGGATATGTATATATGTGAAACAACCTCAGCAGGTTACAGTTTTAGAGAGTTGAATCCATGGTTTAACCTCAATGAGGTTGACTCTAAACTCTCATCAGCTACGCTCATCCACCATCACCAGTCTCATCTTCTCCGGACAAAACATCCCCCCTTTCCACTTCTGTCACTAGCCTCGGTGTTAAAATGGATCCTCAACTCTCTTTTGACACCCACATTAAACACATCTGTAGGACATCCTTCTACCACCTCAGGAACATCTCCAAACTCTGTCCATCCTGAAATCTCTTCACTGGCTCCCTGTCCCACTCAGAGTTGAGTACAAGGTTTCCCTCCTCACCCACCAGTGCATTCACGGACATACCTCACTACACCTGAAGGAACTCCTGACACCCCAGACCTTCTCACACACCCTCCGTTCTGGTACCTCACACACCCTCCAAGTCCCAAGCTCCGCACCATGGGTGATCTGGCCTTTTCCTCAACTGCTCCGAGGTTATGGAGCGCCCTCCCTAACCACCTGAGGGCCCCGCAGACTAAAGATGCTTTTATTATTATTATTATACATTATTATTATTACTTATTTTTCATTTGACCTTTTATTTGTATATTGTTTCTATTCTGCTCTGTAGCACTTTGACATTGTTGAATGTAAAGTGCAATACAAATAAAATATTTTATTATTATCATTATTATTATAACTTATGATAAGTTAGGCAAATCAGCTGCTGGTATCGGCTTCAATTTAGCGCACAGATATGAAACAGTCAAACGGAAGAAAGCGAATAAGCCTACTTTCCAAGATGTCCTTTCATGTCATGTTTTTGTCAGTTTGAACAACAAGAGTGAGAATGCTGCACAGCTGCAAGGCTTTTTTTTTTTTTAGTAAGAAGTAAGAGTCCTCCAGAAACTTGAAATCAGCTAATTGAGGTATAAGAAATGTGTCAGAAAGGAAATCACAAAAGCGCCAGAGAGCCCACTCACCTCGCAGGCACAGTTGACAGGACACTTGACCTTTTTCTCTGGCTCTTGCGTGGGTGGAGTGATCCTGGCTGCCTCCTCGAGCTCGGCCTTCAGCATGGCCTCCTGGCTCTGGCAACGCAGCTCAGGAGGGTGAACGGCCTCCAGGTTCTCTCCTGACAGATGGGCCGGTCCTCCGCACGTCCCCATCAGCTTCACCTTGCTCCGGATCGACCACTCCCTGTAGTGAGACGTCAAAAGGATGATTAGTAACTTTTGGTTGACAGAATTAAAGCACTAGAAGTCAGCCATTGGTTTGAGATCCACAGAGGTTTGCTGTACCTTAGTGGACGCAGGTAGCAGTTGCAGTAGATGGGGTTCCCTGCCAGGTTGAGGCGCGCCAGGTTGGGTGAACCCTCAGAGAAGGGCTGGATGACACGCAGCTGGTTGTAGCTGATGTCCAAGTGGATGAGGCTCGGGGATTTTGATACAGCTGTGTTGACCATGTCCTGCAGGGACATGTGGTCCAGAAAGAGGTGGGTCAGTTTGGCCATGGACACCACCTCTTCTCCGAGGTAAGTCATTGGGTTGTAGCTCAGATCAAGACGGGTCACCTCTGGCAGTCTGGATACCAAGTGGATACCAAGAAGTGTGTAAAATTAGAATGGAAATTTTGGGTTTATTACTGAAATATTACTCTATAAGAGCATTCTGATCTTTTTTCCCTCCAAGACACCAGGCAACTGTGATTTTAACCAATGGCTTAGAGCCCCGCACCACACTTCAAAGCACCACTGTGCCTAAGTAGAACCTCACACTCTTTGTCTTGGTTCGTGTCAAGAGCAGTAATTTGTAGCAGGTAACTTTTTTTTTTTTTTTAATTAAAGGTCCCATTTTGTAAAAATTGAGATTTCTATGTCTTTTTTAATTAAGAAGCAGGTTGAGATGCTATTAAAAAGAAAAAGGCCAAGGCTACACAAATGTATTTATACTGTATAGCACAGTTCATAATAATCGGCAACCCAATGTGCTTTGCAGGTTATACAGGTAAAATCACAAGAAACAAGACACAAATAACATTGAAAGCAAGCAAAAATAAAAAAAGAACAATTAAAGAAAGCAGGCAGTTGATAAAAAGAAAAGTCACAATCAAATGCACACAGAATAAAACTGAAAACCAATTAAAAGCCATGTGATGTGGAGCAGAAGAGGGGAGCGTGATGGCTGAAATGGAATATCAGAACCAATCTGCTGTCCTCTGACAATGATTTCGCTTTTTGTTAAATTTATTTGCATCCATATGCAAAAATCTGTTTATAGAGATGTTGCATCTTAACTTAATTCTCACGTCTCAACTGTCTAAGCAGACCGTAAAGAGTGGCCAATGCTTGGAAAAGGAAATATACACCGGAAAGCCTTGAAATACTAGCGAGGTTAAATTATCGCTAGACCGTTAGCTGATGGTTGTTAGACCAGAGTGGAAAGTGCAGCTACAGTGTCATCACAGTCATTCCCCGGCTACAATGAGAGAGACGCAGAGAGCGCAGATAGGGAAGACCCAGAAATGCTGACCAATCAGAGCACACTGGGCTTTTTCAGGAGGGGGTCTTAAAGAGACAAGCGCTAGAATGGAGCGTTTCAGACAGAGGGTGAATACAGGTATATTCAGACAGACAGGATGAGAAAAAGAATGTGTTTTGAACATTAAAGCATGAAAACATGTTCTAGGGGAAACCCAAAATACAAGTATGAACCTGAAAATGAGCATAGTATGGGCCCTTTTAATATTTAGTATTTTGCATAGAAAATGTCTCCTAAAGTAGGTTTACCGTCCACATGAGAGTTCTGTGCAAATCACAAATGACACTGACACCTAGATAGTGACATGTGCCAAGCAGCCTACCTGGTCATGGTCTCAGTGGGGAAGAACTGCAGCTCGTTGTGGTCCAAACTGAGCCGGGTGAGGGTGAACAGCCCGGCGAATGCCTCGATGTCCAGGTAGTTTAGAGAGTTGTGACTAAGACGAAGCCATTTGATGTTCTGCAAGCCCTGGAAGAGAGAAGAGGTCAGCTTTTTTAATGAATGTTCCAAAAACAGGAGGCATTTCTGCATTTCTTTAAACCACCTTTTCAGTTTGCCATTTTGAGGTACTTTGCTACCTGGAAGGCCATGTTGGGGATGTAAACCAGCTGGTTGTGCGTAAGGGAGAGCAGGTTGAGGAAGCCAAGCTGAGAGAAAGCTCCAGGCTGGATCTCTTCCACACGATTACGGTCAATCATGAGCTGCTTCAGCGAGGACAGGCCATCGAATGACTCCTGGACTCACAAAAGAAGACAAACGAGACTGAAAATGTGTATGTTAGAGGAGGGTAGAGTTTGTTTTTTATAAGTATGGTTGTGAGAATGTGATCTGCAGCGTAAGTGTGACGACCTGGTAAAGGATGTCAATGTTGTTGTTGGCCAGGTTGAGGAAGACCAGGCGACCAAGACCACGGAAAGCCCCCTCCTTCACCCTGCGGATGTTTGAGCGCTGCAGCGACAGGTGAGTCAGGTACGGAGTGTGTTTGAAAGCCCCGGTGGGAAGTTCCTGGATGTCGTTGCCTCGAAGATCTAATTTCACTGTGATCTAGAAAGAAAAGGGATTACACATTCGAAAAACCATATGGGAACTAAATATACTATATAAACGTTGGTGTGTGTGTGTGTGAGTGTGTGAGAGAGAGAGACCTCGTCAACAGTAGGAGGAACTTGGGTCAGGTTCTTGTTGACGCAGGTCACGGTGAGCTGGATCTGGTCACAGATGCACTGATGTGGACATTTTGCTGTGTGCGCTGCAGGGATGCAGAGGAGCAGCAGGACCCAGAGGGTGACAGGACAGAGCTGGGAGAACATCTTAGAGGGACATTAACAGCTTTTACTTATTGCATGTGGTAGGAATAAAATAAATAACAAGAAGAGCCAAAGCCACCAGCAACTGGCTGTTCTTTTGATTCTTTAGACGTGAGGTACCTTAATAGATTCACTCACGGTTAACTAACTTGGCCGTGGCAGTGTCCACAGAGGGAAACACCAAAACAGCATCATTTACTGCTCTTCTCTCTGTAAACTGAACTGTGTACAGTGTTTCAAGCCTTTGTCTCTGTGTTTGTTTGACCGTTCATTTAAAGCTGCACTCCTCAAGATTCTTTTTATCATATTCACTGAAACGTTCACAGTTAAATGCTATGAAGTAAGTACACGTTCTAGGACCCCAGACCTTCTCAGGAGCCACAGCGAGGCGCAGGCGGTAGAGCTGGTCGTCCCTCCGCTCCTCGAGTCCACATGTGGAGGTGTCCTTGAACAAGACTCTGAACTCCAAATCGCTCCCGAAAGGCTGTGCCATCGGTGTATGAATGGTTAAATTAGCACCTCCTGAGCAGATTGGCCCCTTGAAGTGTTGAGATCAAGTACCATTTTGAGGTACTTGCTAGTTTAGTGTTTCCAGTTCATGTTACTTGTTACTTCTACTCCATTACATGTAAGAGGGAAATATTGCACTTTTTACATTACTTCATTCATTTGACAGTGATTGACAACTGTCATATTTTACATTAACAACATAGGCTTATAAGAGACAATGCATAGTTTCAACCTTGTGACACCTTAGACACCTAGATATCAATGAGTTGTTCCATCAACCTGAAAATGAGCATATGTCTCCTATAAGTAGAACCTTGAATGCAGGACCTTGTTATTGAGTATTTTACAGTGTGTTTTTGCTACTTTTACTTAAGTAAAGTGTCCGAGTTCTTCCACCACTGCCTGTAGTTGTTAATATCAAGAAGAATGTGTGTGTGCAGGTGAAATCAAAGCCTGCAGGATTCCAACAGTATATTCCACACGTTTACCACAGCCTGACAAACTTGGGTCTTACTGTCAGAGAAAGGTGCTTGTCACATTGTTTTACATTTTCTTACTAAAGCTCAGTTTGACAAACAATATCTCCATCACTCTGTACTCTTGATGAGTATTAAGTCAGTTTACACATTTACTTTTCGTTGCACAAGTGGTTTGGCATCCCCTGGTTAAAAGATAAGGAAGAATAATAGATTTTAGTTTTGCAAAAAATCATTTTTAAAAATTCTAAAAATATATATTTATACAAGCCTGGTGGTACATGACGGATATTACTATATATGTTGCACAGTTGGTTTGACATAATTCAATGAAGTGGTTGAAGTGCATAATAATTTGTTTGTTTTTTATAGTGAATGAAGGTGGTATATCAAACTGACTTAATACTCGTGTAGTGCAGGGGGATTGGTGTTATTCTGGTCGGATTGGGCTCCCCCAGTCTTCGCTGGAATGCCTTAAAACCACATTCCCATGTCGGATCAACAGTCTTGATCCGCAGGAATGGACATGAGAAGCTTCACAGCTCCACACTCGGATATTTGGGAGTCTCAAAATGATGGCGCGGTGAAAGAGTGCCATGCTTTATCATTTCCGTCAAACCTACTGTTCCAAATCCTGTTAGAGATGGAGCCGACGGAGACCCAGGGCTGTATGAATCAGGGCGAATAACGTTTACGTTTCATTTGGGGTGGATTATACAGTAGGTCTGTGATATTTTAGCAGCATACTACGTTTTGTTCATAAGGCCCCCTGAGTAGAGAGGGGCCAAGAAACTAGAGACGGAGGAATTTTCTCCGGCCGGACTGTTTGTCCGCGTCCCCTCGGGGATCAACAGTCCAGACCGCAGAGGAGCTGCCGCGCCGGCCGCGCACAAAGACGCACAGTGTCTTTCCCTGCCGGTGTTGTGCCAAAACGCATTTCTCCCTGAAAAATGTGTCCCCTCCTGTCCAGGGACGGTGAGAAAACTACTTTCTATCGGCCGTGTATGAATTTAAAAATGTTTTTTTTTACCATGAATGATCTTGCAACATTTTTTTTCTGATTTTCAACATGTTAATGTCCGTGCGTAAACATGAATGCTGGTTTAACGACGTCTCGGGAATGTCAAGAACCCGTAGTATTATCTTGTATTTGTTAAATTCGCGCACTTAATGAAAACTACGAATTTTGTAGTCTTTAGTTCAGCCCTTACATTTAAAAATGAGTTTTATTTCGTTTAAATCAAAAACACAAAACAAGACAAATCACAGCGTCTCCTCGATTGGATAATTAAGCAATTTGGTTATTCAACTGTAAGTCTTGTTTTTTTCTGTGGCCAAATGTTCATATCACAATAATCATTCGAAAACAAGTTATAAAATTCAACCAACTGACTCTCTACAGTAAGTGCAGGAATCCATTTTACGCACGAACTCACCGTTGCTTTCGTCCAGCTGCGGGTCGATTACTGGCCGCTGACTCTCTCACGGTCCCGGTTCCCTCTGCTGCTCTTCCCCGGGCTGTCCCCCATCCAAAACAAACTCCGTTTATCCCTTCATTCACTGACAACCCCCCCCCCTCCCCTCCCGGACACAAACACACCTCCACCTCTAAAGTATGCACACTGGCCCATTAAAGGAATAGTTCACTTCAAACTGAGTAGTTATTTATCCATCTTTACCTCACTGCCTATGACTGTTCACTCTCCCCCTAAATTGGAAGATTCATCACAGCATGGTCTGTACTCTATACACACAAACACACGCACACACACACAAACAAACACACAGTGTACACACACACAGTGAGTCAGGCTTGTTAGATCTGTTTTATTTCTTTCAGTAAAAATCAACAACATATCCGTTAAGTAAACATCCTGACAATATAAATGCAATCCACATTGTCTGATGCTATTCAGAAGAGAACGTAAATGCCATTGAAGTGGATTCATCCTATTTCCATTAAATGCTCCCACACATTAACAGCGATATGGGGTGACACACAGCCACTGAAGTCATATAGGAGCACATGTTTCATTAAGACCGATTATGGAGGAGTAAAGAGCAGAAACATCAGGTAAAAGTGATTGTAGTTCCCCCTGAGCTGTGCAGTGTTATGACTGGGCTCAGAGCACGCCGATGCACACAGAAGTGTGTATTCAGGCTCATGGTATGTGGTGCTCCTGCATGCAGCCCATTCCTGCTCACAGTCAGATGCACACAGCAGCCTGAACTGACCAAACCTTATGAGCAACAAGGATTGTGATTGGACAGTCCTGAAAGATTATTTTCCCTTACTGGTTTTTCTTCTTCAACTAAGCCCTGCTTAAAATAAACTATAGCATGTGATGCATCTTATTAGTGAGACAGAACAATAAAGTCCACTGTTTATTTTTGACTAATTTATTATGATGTATAGATTTAAGTTTTTCTGCTCAGTGTGATGGGTTTCCCATTTCTGTCTGAGCCCTCCATAACACTGTTTCACAGCTACAAATGTCAGCTAATGTCAGATATTGGTCTTAAATTACAGCAAATCTGTAACTGTGAGTTTATCAGAAGCCTGTAAATATATGATATTTGCCCAAATGTTCACAATTTCTATCAAGAGCTGGAAAAAGCCATAATATATTAACCTGGATATTTCCGTAGCTACACCCCGTCTGTAATAGATGCATTGTTGTGTTGTTGTTTAACATTGACTATGTTTGCATGCGCACAAATATTCCACTCTTATTCCGAATCTGACAATATTCAGAATTTGATACAGGTCATGTTTTTGATCACAGTTTGCAGCCTCTTGCCTGTTTGCTCTGTGCATTGCTATGATTGTTGTAAACAAACCAACTGATCAACAGTTTGCGAGGCTGTGGTAACGTAGAGATGAATGCCCAAAAGAACACCTCACATTTCTGAGGTGAAGGAGAAACACACCTACTCGTAAACATTATTAAAGGCTTGGATGTCAACAGGTTTTTAGATATGTGCAAACGACGCAACCTCAACTTTTTCAAGAAGGTGGTTGAAAGAATGAAAGAGCTAGGCTGTCCGTCACCGGTGTAAAACTTTTTCTTTCCCATTTTGAACAGCTGGATGGAAACATGTAAACAGTAGTAGGAATATTGTCAGTTTCGGAATAGGGGCAAAAAAACTGAGTATTTTGTGTATGGAAACGTTGTCTGAAACTGAGACTATTTATAACTAAATGCCATATGTTGCAGAAGGTACCAGACGGACATTGTGTAATGTTAGCTCCGCTCCAGGTTACATTCAGTTTCATTCTTTACATAGTCATCTAAAAGGTCACCTGATGTGTATTTCTATATTCTTCTTCTTTCTATAAAAATATAAGTCACGAGTACAAGTAGAAAAATAAAAAGTAAGACATTCTGGACAGTTTTTGCCTTCATTAAATATACAAATCAGAAGTGGAGATACATTAAGTGGTTGTCCGAGTCCCTTGTTCAAGTGTAAAGTTTCCCTGTTGGTTATGTTGTGTGTGTGTGTGTGTGTGTGTGTGTGTGTGTGTCCCAGTGTTGGTACTGGCAGTAGTTGATCAGTGGCATCAGTGTTGGTCGTGGCACTTCTTCTCCAGAGCAGCACTCAGCCTCTCACTAGCGCTGCTGCAGGACTCCAGAGCTTCAGTGCTCCTGAGGATTCACAAAGACAAAAAGGTGAAAGACTTAAAAGTCGCAGCACCAGACTGCAGAAACTAATGTGACACTTTTTCAACAGGTTACAAATGGTTCTACACTACTTTTATTCATGTTTCACATTGACTAAGAGGTACATGTGTAGATAAAAGATGACCTTACTTGGACATGATGGTGTGAAACAGCCAGGCATGGTGCTGGGGGAAGTATTCCTGCCGGACAGCGTACTCCAAACACAACAGCTGACCTGGGACCAGTGACACCTTTTTCATCTTCCCCTCTCCCTAAAACACAGAACAGATATGTAGAAACCTAAATGAACCGATTTTAATTAATAATGCTATTACATATCAAACAGTAATAGAAAGGAAAAAAGTGCTTCAACCACTTGAACTGTGTGCTTGTCTAAAGATAACTAAACGTATGATGTGTAGCCCTCAAAGCAATTTCAGTCAAAAACAACTGGACTGGTTGTTTGTCTAGGAAGACGTTTCACCTCTCATCCAAGAGGCTTCATCAGTTCATGTACGCATCTGACCAGGCTGAGAGGTGAAACCTCTTCCTAGACAAACAACCAGTCCAGTTGTTTTTGACTGAAATTGCTTTGAGGATAACGACGACCTGGACGAATGAGAACATTCACAGGCGTATGATGTGTAGAACTTAGAGATAAAGGATAATTCTGATTTTTGAAGTGTGGTTGTATGAGCTATTATCCATAGTCAGTGTGTTACATACAGTAGATGCGTTGACACACCCCCAGTTTAGACAAGCAGGCAGGAGGACAGGAACAGAAACAGAAGCAATGTACGGCTGTGGACGAGGGCAGCAGCTAAACGTATTTTAGACGCCTAAAAAAAATCATTGAGTTTAATGCTATATTTGAAATATTTTCACCACTTTACCTTGCCCTCAGTAATGTTCAAGTTTACACAGGAGGAACTGAAGCCGCCTATCTATCTATGCTTTCGTCTAAGCCACGAGACTCCATTGACAAAAACTGCCATTTTACCTCACAGAACATGGGAGTTGCAGCTACGGCTGCCACAATCAGTTAGTTTGTGTAACTGTGTTGGTGTTTTAAAGTGTTAGGAACTAACAAAACTAACTTACCAATCGAGGCAGTGGTAAACCAGTAACTCCTGTGTTCTGCGAGGTAAAAATAGCTGTTTTTGACAATAGTCTGGTGGTTTGACGAGAGCACAGAATAGCTTCAGTTCCCCCAGTGTAAACCAAGCCCCCGCCACAGCGACTTCCTGGTTGATCCAACACAGAAGTGCCAAAAACTGCAGTTCTCTGAGTGTCCACTAGGAGTAGTTTACACGATAGAGCAGTTTCTCATTGACCCCCATGTTAGACAGGCCATTTTCACAGCATAATTAAACTTTTTTTAGGCCTGTTACAAACTAAATTCTAGTCTATATGTTTAGGTCATATCTCCATGACAACACTGAGGGCGGTGAATTTTTTTGTACCAGGTTAGTTTTTATTTTATTGGAGGTTAAAGTTAATGAATAATTAGGGGTGTGGCCTCTTGAGTGACAGCTAGCCGCTGGCCCTCACTTCTCCTCGGAGGTAAACGTCAGCCAGATGGACATATCTCCCACCCCTCCAACTTCACATACATGCCCTTTTTTGGTAAGAGGAAATGAGGCGGAGTCAAAGTCTGACAAGATGGCGACTCCCATAGGTGAGTACACCTTTATACAGCCTATGGTGTAAACTCAAACAGGGCAGTCTGAAGGAAAGGTTAAGTGGTGAAGATATATCAAATATAGCATACACTTAAACTGATATTGATCTTTTTTCAGGTGGCTAAAATAAATGTATTTGCTGTTCCCATCCATACCAGCATATTGCTTAGCTTCCATGTCAGGAGTCCTAACCGCTTCTCCAAACTGGGGGCGTGCCAACTGCATATTGTACTGTAGGTAACACACTGACCATATACAATCCTACTTCAAAAATCTGAACCATCCCTTAAATGTGATTTAACACAATCAAACAATCCTGGTGCCCGTTAGTTCTGTGACAGACTCCTGGGGTGCTGCAGCAACACTGTACCTTGAGAAGTCCCATCATGACCAGCAGCGTGGAGAGGAAGCAGTATGACTGGAGAGCTGAGCCAGAGAGGAGCTTCTTTAACACGTCGTCTGCGAGACACATGGATGCGGGTTGTTTACGAGACAGGTCAGTACATAAAAGGGTGAGATCTATCAACAACAGAACCGCCTCATACAAAATAGCATTTTATTCACCAATAGTTTCAAAGACGGCTGTCTTGGTCTCTGGATCCTCACTGTACAAAGAAGCGATTTTCAGAAGGACATCAGCGGCCTTGTGTGGATCAGACACATCCACCTGGTGAGAAAACAGTGTTTATTTACAGTACAGTACATCCAGTCTGTGCACCACACAACCTGCTGGGACACATATTTTGGATTCCTACCTGTTGCTGCAGGTTCATCCTCATCTCTCCAAGTTGAAGGAGCTTCTCTGCAGAGGGGCAGCTGAGGAAAGACATGATCTCTGCCTGAGGGTGGACACAAAGTCACAGTCACAAACAACAAGCACAATATGACTAGGCTAGAATTGTTCATTTGTATGAAACGTAACAATAGAACAGCTACAGAGAATAACTTGACCTGTTGTCTGGTAAATACATAAAAATGCAAATGTATGCGGCATGTTCTTTGTGTCATCTTACTGGGCTCTGCGGTTTTGCCGGACTGTCGTCTTTTCTTGTCATTCCATTCTCCTTCCCAATTTCATCGTCCTCTTCGTTTTCATCATTACAGTTGGCATCGGCATCGACATCGTCATCGCTTTCGTGGTCGTCGTCATCGTCCTCATCCTCGTCGTCAGGTTCTCCCTCATCATCACTACAGTAAAGTCAGGAGAACACCCAGAAAACATTATTGAGAGATAAAGTGTGTTTCTGCACTGAACACTGGCTTCAAGAAAGATTAATTTGATCACTCCATGTGAAATACACTCATGTTTTACCTGAGTGATGCCAGAATGTCTCCTTTTTCCATGTTTTCCATAGCTTCCCTTAAAGCCTCACAGCCCTCCTCTCCCAGACAGTTCCCTGTTAAGAGTCGCATACAAGAGTAACTTTCAGCTCTTGTATCATTATTTTAGTCATTCTATTTTCCGGTTTAAAACAGCTTAAATTTAAAAGTAAATTTCTGACATTTTCATCACACTTAAAACGGTAGAGGAGTGTGAAACTTTTACAATTAAATGAACGGTACATTCAACCTCTAGTCAGAACGAGTAGTTTTTAACTCTACAATGGCGTTTCTACATAGGCAGTACACAAAGAGTCGTCCATTATCGGTTACACTGCATGTCAGTCTACATATATTACGCCCATGGGACCTAAGCTACACTGCAGTCTATTGAAATGGAACAATTCTTTTCTGGTCCCAACATTTGTTATCCAGGACAGATAATGACTGGAAAATAATATAATTATATAATTATAATAATTGTTCCATTTCAACGGACACCAATGTAACAATTTCCCAAGAAAATTAAAATCATTTCATAAACTGATTCCATGATCTTTTTAGGTTTTTCACAGTGATGGGAACTCTTCCTTTAACTGCCACTTCTACAGAGAAAGTGAGACGAGCTCCGCGGCCTGCGTTCGTACCGTTCAGATCCACTTTCTCCATGTGAGGTTTGTCCATGACAGCCTGAGCCACCACTAAGGCTGCTGCCTCTGTGATCTCCCCAAATGACACATTGAGCTCCTGAGGATGAGGAACATTGGAAAAGAAATCATTCGGTGGACGAGGCTGACATAGACGGACAGAAAAGGCTGAACTTTGATGGTGAACTGACCTTGAGGATTGGCAGTCCCTCTCTGAGGACAGCCGCAAGGGCGATGGCTCCTTCAGAGCGGACCAGACAGTCTCCAAAGTTGATCACCTGTACGTTCCTCAGGTGCCTCAGAGCCTGCAAGGCAAACAGGAGACAGTCGTGTACAGACACTTTGCCTCAGACATGCTGGCTACATATGTTGTCTACTTATTGGGGGAGATGAACAGGCCTTACCTGTGCCATGGCCAGCGTTCCCCTCTTGGTGAAGGTGTTGTCGTTGAAGTTGAGGACGCGGAGCTCCGGGTTGTGTCGCATGGCTGAAGCCAACGCCATCACACCTGCGTAGTTGATACCATTCTGGGGCACGTGGACTTCTTCCAGGCTGCCAATCAGCTAAATTGGAAAAAAAGGAATCTAAGATTATTAATACATAGTGATAACGAACAGAGGAAGGGGTTTTGCTATTTGTTTGTCTTTTGTGAGTGAATGAGTCTTCTGATGTAGTTGAGGCTTAAACCATTTTTTGAAAAGTCTCTTCTGAAAATAATACAGCTTTCTTAATTTATCTATTATTTATTTATTTATTCATATATTCTAAATACCGCAGATGGCAATTTGTTTCCATGTTTCGCTGTGAAACAGATGTGGGTGGCTCCTTGCCCCCCCCTTTCTTTTCTTTCTTTCATCTTCATTTAGTCAATGCTTTTCTTTTGTGCCTGTATAATTTGTGTATTTATAATGATGACACCTTGTCAGGAATCAATCACAATCTGGACCTGGGGAAAGTAAACTTTCAATCAATTTGGGGGGTTATTTTTCCGTACCTGAAAGGCCTTAGCCAGGGCATTGGCTCCTTCATTTTCCAGGCGGTTCCTCCCTGCGATGAACACTCTCAGTCTGAGTGGAGCTCCGTGTGCTGATGACTGTCTGTAGCACTCTATCAGAGCGTCTGCCAGGATCTACACAAACCACACAGCACCGTTACGGTCTGCACTGTAATGCAAACGTATATTAAACTGTGTTTTTTTTAAGCGGCTTATTATAAATCTTAAACTTCTTTTCTACCACTTTGTTTTAAGGAGAGAACAAAAGGTACTATTTGAAATCTGCTACTTGGAGGTGCGTAAGCGAATAACAAGATTAGGTCAAATAAACTTGCCTTCCCTCCTCCAATCCCCATGCCACAATTGTTGAGCCTTAGTTCCCTCAAGGTGTGGCAGGAAGGGCTCTTCAGCAGCTGCTCGATCCCCTTCACACCATCTGGCCCAAAGGCGTTGTCACTCAGATCCAGCTCGGTCAGCCTGGCCCCTGCACTCATTATAGCACTACCTAGAGACCTCTGATGAACAAACAGAAAGAAAACATGTGACACAGGCATGTTCACAGAATGGATATCAAAGACTTATGTTTCAGCACTTCATCACGAAACAAATCCTAAAAACCCAACTGCGTGAACCAGTGTCTGAAATTCTCACCAGGGCTGTTGGGATTTCAGAGCGCAACCTTCCGGTGAACATGTCACTCCAATAGCATCTCTGAAAGACAGAAAGGGCTTGAAACAAAAAGAAAACAGCATGGTGTTCCTTCTGAGTAAGTGTGGTCTGGTCTATGTGTTCACTGTGACTGAGAACAATGAACAGAGTACCTGGAGCAAGTCTTTGCTCTCTAGAGCCGTTGCAATGGCCCTGGCTGCGTCCACTCCCACAGTGTTCCCCTCCAGGCTCAAAGCTCTCAGACCCTGGTACTGCGCTATCTCATGGACCAGCTCCTCCACTGAAAGCACAGAGAACAGGTTGTCAGGTCTGAAGAGGAAACAGCCACCAGGCCTCTGATGTCAACAATACACAAGGACGAATAAAGAGAGAAAACAACAACAACAAGCTCTCTGCTGCTCTACTAAACATCTGACCTGATTCTGCGTCGTCCAGCTTCAGTCCAAGGCCTTTATAGCTCAGCTCTCCATCCCCGACGTGAGTGTTGGAAAGAGCATCAGCCAGCTGAGAAATATCATCCGAAGCCATGATGACACTGGAGTCATCGAGGAGTCAGACAACAGAGAGAGGGGTCAGGGTTTAGTAACTTTATCAACATATAAACGAGCAGAACTCTAGTAGCTTGCCCAACATCGAGAGACGATGTTTAATGACAGTGGATACATTAAAAACAGATCATATACTACCAACAGTAACCAGAGCTAACTTATCAACAGCAATCTCGGCAGCTATAAGTCTCACCGGCGCTAGCTCGTAGAAGTGCGCAACAGAAACGTTAACAACACTAAAATGACGGAGGTTGAAGTAAAACTGGTGTGACGGTGGGTCCGGACTGTATAAAGCGTATTCTCGTGTCTCTCGGCCGTTGAATGGGTCAAACGGCTCTCAGTGAAGCGTTGAAACTTACCACAAACGGTGATTTCACTGGAACACGCTCTTCCGTGTAGCGCGCCAGTTGCTCAACCATGTGACGTCATGCTGGCCCGGTTTCTTCTTCGTTGGTTCTGTTAAAGTCCGTTATGAGTGATCTAGGAGCCTTTTACCCATACTTTTACCGCCACCTGCTGTCAATAACTTCTATGAAACCCATGAGAACGCATTCACTTTTATGTTTTTTTTTTATTTTTAAAAATAAATAAGACATTGAGGATTTAGTCAATTATAATTAATATAATAATTATAATTTATTTAATTAATTAATTATGGGGACTACTTTTTTAAGGTCAAAGGGTATTTTTTTTATAGATGAAGTTAATCACGTTCAGTCCAATTTTATATTTCGTATTATTTCCAATCTTTTTAAAAAATGTATTAATTTATTTATTTGCTATTGAAAAGATTAATTATAAACATATTTTTCTTACATGTTGCAGAGTTACACACAATGCCAAACATATCTAAATGTAGAAACAATAATTACATAAATTCAAATGTACAAAGACTGTAAAACATTAAAAAAAAAAAAAAGAAAAAATCCTAAATAATCTAATAGTTGTTGCCAATATATTATTTTGGAGTTTTAAGTGTTCCGTAGTGCTCAAATATGATTTAAAATCTGAATCTTTCAAAATTCTTTTCCCATCATTAGCACTAACTAAGAGATAGCTATCTACTTTATAACGCATTACCTAAAAGCTTAAGTTAATGTTAGTTTTAACTAAATAATTGAGATGAGGAACAACCACGCGGACGGAACAAAGGGGCGTGGGCGACTGTGTTCCCACATGAGGGTTTTTGGTACAGGCTGGCATGGTCAGCATGGCCATCACTCGACTAGTCCCAGCAAATGTCTGCACAAGGTTCGGGTTGCTATTAAAAGTGACATTTTGTAGCTTCTTTGGTTTCCTTATTAGAAACATGCTGGGGCACAAGTTAAGCAGGTCACAGAGCTACTCGAAGGGAGAGGTCCTCCTCACACATGACAGAACTGGCTCCATGTGGTCCTCGGTAAGGTATGGCTGAGCCGGATCACAGGGGTCCTGACCCCTTTGTGGCAGAACCAGAACCCATGGACCAGACGCCCATGTGTTAGGATGAAGACAGTGAGGAGCCACTCCTGCAGGTGGGCAGAGAAGATGACCTAAACCCTCTGGTTGAAGAGACACTGCTGAAACCTCCAGCAGAGGGAGAGGCGCAGAGACCTGCACCTGAGAAAGAGGCAAGGCTGCATTTTGATTTGGGAGTGCACAGCATAGTCTAGTGTACTTACCAATGCTTTTTAACATGCCTTTTGGTATTGTAGAATACGGATGGGGCACATTATGTGTGTTTACAAAACACCATTCTCAATTTAGGACAGAGCCTTGTATTTTTTAAAATATATGTCCAGTTTCAAGTCTATTGAAATTGTGGTCATATAGCAGTTTCATAAGAAAAAGCTGTTCAAAGTGCTTGACATGATAAAATATTAATAATATTAATATGTAAAAAAAAAACTATAACAGAAAGGCAATTATTGTAATCAATTAAATCTAAGCAATATATGTGTGGGAGATGTTGTAAATTCAAAGGCGTAATTAGCCTACCAGTAATTGGAATTAACTAAATACTGTACTGTACTGTACTATACTAGGAAACTTGTGACGAACAGTAAAAACTACAAATAATTTCTAAAAAATTAAATAAACAGATGTTTAGGTTAAAAGACAGTAAAGAGACAATAAAATAAAAATACATTTCTTGATTCTTGCTGAATGAGTGACTGTTGTTTACAAAAAGATTTTATTCGAGGAATGATGAGCATTTTAAGGTTTTGAATGCAGGGCCTATAATTGTAATGGAGTATGTTTACACTGTGGTCACTCTTTTATGGAGGACTAAACGTGACTTAAGTCTAAAAAAACAAATGTATAAATAAATAAATGCAGGGATAAATAAATACATGAATAAATGCTTAAATAAATAAAAAAATACATTAAAATGCTTTACATTTACTTCTCTTGTATTTACGTGTCAATATGTTAATGAGGTAGGAGGTCCCATTATTATTATTATTATTTATTCATTGATTTATTGTTGTATTTATTTATTTCTGCATGATTTTATGCCTGTATTTATTTCTGCATTTATTTATTGATATGTTTAGTCCTCCATGTCCCTCTTGTGGCCACATTTCTCCTGGAAACTTGTTGCCTTACTGCACTTTTTTATACATCCATGTCTAAACGGGCTAACCGCTAACGATTTAGCTCCGTTAGCATCGGTCAGTATCCCGCCGCAGTCGTAGCGCAGAGACACTCGTGCTCCGTCCACACACCAATGACAGGGGCACTGCACTCACAGATATGCGCCTGGACATTCACTGATATTTGGCTGCATAGTTGTTCTGCTTTCATCGCCAACTGAAGCTGTTTCGGACCTGAACCATCGCTGTGACTGAACTCTGGGTGAGTGGCTCAGTGAGGGCTTCTGCTGCTAGCTGCGGCTCCTCTGGTCAGTTAAGTTAGCTCGCTAGCTTAGAGTAACCGTTAGCTAGTTAAGAAATAAACACAAGTCGGCTCAACAAGATTTTTTAAACTGTAAATGAAACGATACAATGTGCGTGACTTAAAACAAAAACACGTCAAACATTTTAGAAAGCAAAGGTATCTTCATTTATTTAACGTTAGCTAGCTGGTTAGCTTTTAGCATTAGCTGGCTAATCCAAACTAACGTCTTCGAAGCTAACCCGATGCAAGTCGTGTATTTTACATGCGCCCGTGTAACGTTTAGTTTGAGTTGGCGACCTGTGGGCTTGTATGGCAAAAGCTAACGCTAGCTAACTTTATAATGTTCTCACCATTTCATAATGTTTAAACTGTATAGCTAGCGGTCAGACGCCCTTTCGCCCAAATATCCGCAATGTATGCGTCAAATACTAGTCAAACTGTTTCCTTTTCTTATTAACAACGATAACTAGAGCCCAGCTTCACCATTAGCTGTCCCCGCTGTTTGTTTACGCCAGTCCGATGATTGCTCAGCGTGTTTTAGTGGCAGGCCTTGTAAGTAGTGAGAAGGATTTGCAAGGGTTTTTAAACATTGCAGGATACTGCAGACCTTATCCACCAGGATATGTGTACCGTATGTATGGACAGTGGCTAATGAAAAGGTTGCATTTAAACTGTTGCAAATTGTCTTTACCCCCAGGCTATGGATCCTGACCGACAGAAACGAAGAGAGGAAATTCAGAAAGCCATGAGCTTTATCCAGTAAGTGCACACGTTATCTTTACTTTTAATAACTCCTTTACAACTACAGCGGGATCATGATAAACGTGCAAATCCTTTGTACTGTTTATGGAGGGTATCTTTCTGGTTATTCAATATTTCATTCACAGACAGATGTTAAAAACCAACAAATAGTGGTTATTTGATTTTCGTTTTAAAATAAGTCACACTATCTTCGATAAAATTAGTAATAATTATATTGATATGATATACAGTTTTAATCCAGCAATCTTGTGCACACAGTGGCAGTGAAAACCGAGAGAAAATCAAATAACCACTCTTTGTGAATTGGAAATCAAATGACTAAAAGACACAAAGACCATGATGAATAATGAAAGCCTTCTTATTTCTTGTCCACAGGTCGTCATTGCCTTTCCCAGAGCCAGAGAGTTATGAGGTTTGCATTGATCCTTTTAATCCTATTATTCATTCACAACCTTTTATCAGCAATGAGCTCATTCAGTACTTACTCACATATCACTTGAATTATTCAGAAATATTGTTCATTTTTATTCAGAATTTGATAGAATATCCGCGGTGGCTATACCACTGCTGTGCAGATGTTTTTTGAAATAACCAAGATACTTTAACAAAAACCTTTTTATGTGGAAAAAAAACAGTGAGCAAAAATAGAGAACAGTAACTGTAGTGGGCTTCTTAGACATTACTTTGTTGCCAAGGATTTTCCAGAGATTCTCTATGAGTTTTAGGTCTGGAAATCAAGTATAAGTAATTCGTTCTCTAGTTCTCTAATTTTGATCTGCAGTGTAGATGTAAATTTGAGCTCAGACATTGTGATTTATATTTTTCTTATTGTTTTTCACCTTTACTTTTCTCCCTCACCCTCATTGTTCTATCCCTCTTGGACATCTCTCTACATGTTCCCTTCAGGCATTTCTTACCCAGTTGGTGTGCAATTTGCTAGACGAGGGCAATTCTTGCTTTCGAGATGGGGACTGTCGTCAGGCGACACAGCAGTATGGGGAGGGGATCAGTGTTGCTCGCTACGCTCAGGCTGAGGCCCTCGTCATCCCCCACGAGCTGCTGGAAAGCCTATATGTCAACAGAGCGGCTGCTTGCTACCAGACGGTGAGGGACAAGGGGAAAGAAGGGGGATATGTCACTTGCAGATGCTCATTTGGACAATGTAGTAGGGACTCATTACAGATCAATTATTGGTAAACCAACAAACAGTTTTGATGTCTCACAGATACTGATTAGTAGGGGATTATTTTATATTAAAATGATCTCTTCTTGTAGGTTCGGTTTAACTCTTGAGCAAGTCTCTTTCTGTTCAACGTAAAACGAACAAAATTCCATAAAACATTCATATAAAATAAAACTGAAATTCCTTTGCCTTTCTTACTCTTACTGTGTATCTCTGTTTTCTATGTCTCAGAGGGAGTATGAGCGTGGTATTCAGGACTGTGACAGTGCACTGTGTGTGTCAGAAGGCAGTCGCAGGGCTTTGTACCGCAAAGCTATCTGTCTGAGGGAGCTGGGACGATTCCGAGATGCCTACGAGTGTGGAACCAAATGTCTCCTCACAGCACCGCATGTATGTCAACAACACTAAAAATTTTAATACAAATTGCTTTTTTACCCACATCATTTTAAATATCTAGTTTAAAATTAAATATTACCTCTCACTAAATTAGTTAGATAGGACTGTGAGCTCTCTCGTTAATGCAGATTTAGAAGAGAATAATGAATTTCAGTCTCACTATACACATTGAGTCACGGGTATGATTTATTTGATGACTTGGACTACATTGCGTTCCTCATTATAGTTTGAGTGGGACTTATTTTTGTGATTCATCTTCCAGGATAGGCAGGTGAGTGACCTGGCTCAGGATCTGGCCAATAAATTGGGCCTGAAGGGCCGCAAGGCTTACATCAGCCAACAGACAGAGTCACCAAGCACAGAGGGGGAGAATCATGGGGAGACTACCCCACCCACAGGAGAGGTCAGTGCTGTTGTCGTAGTGTGGAGCTACATACTTGGAATTCATCGACTCAATGAATGAGCGGATAATCATGTCTGTTTTTTTGTTCTTTTTTTTTTTCAGATGTCCTCCAATGGGCTTGAATCTCTGGGTGACATGGTGCCAGGTATGACAGTCTGACAAACCTGCTCCTACCAAGTCTCTGATCTGTTTCTCACATTCATTTCTTAATCTCCGTTGATGAATTTGTCCTCCTCAGAGGACCTGTCTAATGCGCAGTGCATCCCTGCTCCTTTGGCCACACCCATCCCAGTCAGTGACGACCCAGCGTCCCCTGAGGTGACTTCTTGCCCCGACCTGTCAGAGAGTCCTAGCAACCAGGGCCTGCCTCCCATGCCGTACTCCGTCCCTGTGTCGGAGCACATGGATGAATGCAGCAGCATTGTCATCAAGGAGGAGCTTGACAGTTTGCTGGACTGCATCCCCGAGAAAGTTAGTGAGGTAGTCAGGCAATCATCTTCAATTGACACTGTGGGGTTAGATTTGTTTTAATCTTTTTACTAATTTAGAAATGCCCAGCCAGTAGGGCCATGTGTGTTTTTAGTATTGGTGACTTCAGTTGGTAGGCCCTGTACATGCTTGTACATGCCTATAAATGTTCATGCTTGCATCTGTTTGTCTCCTGGTCCAGAGTCCAGTCCAGGGTGCTATTCCCACCAACCTCCCCAACACGGCGGTGGGTCTCCGGCCTCCGTACTCCCCGAACCTTCCAGCCCCGTCACCCAAGCTTGCCCCGGCCTTCTTCGGCTCTTCCATCAGTGACATGCCCCCCCTGGAGCCCTACTCACCGCTGGCCCAACGGGACCAGGGCTCCACCCAGGCGCAGGACGCACTGGGAGGCTTCCCCACAGGGGCCACCGATGGAGAAGGGAAGGCAGGAGTTGCTGGTGGTGGGCTGGACTCGTTATCTGAGTACACACTCCCTGGTGAGCAAATAGTCTATATCTCTGTGTTGTTATCTCATGTTGTTCGGTCCTGAGCAAAATGACATAAATAATGTTTGAAATTTTGAAATTGTACTCACCAGCATTTAAGTGGAAGTAAATTACGCATGGCACGCTCATGTTTACCGTGATTCATACAGCAAATGGGACTCACTACCTTGTTGCACATATTTTTAAAATGACTTTGTGCACCTTTTACTTCAAATTTTCTGCCCAAGTGAACACTTTGAGCAAAAACACAGTACTGTTGTTTACAAAAAGATTTTATTTGAGGAATGATAAGCATGCCAGCTATAATGTAAAAAAATCTACATTTAATTGAAGTACACACGTTTTGACCCAGTGTAGTGTCTTAGCTTGCTGTTGCTTAGTTACCAGAGCACAGTTCCTAGGGAGCTGGCTTTAACCTGCGATCTGCCTTGGCAGCAGACAGTGTGAGTCAGCACCATTACAATATGGTGTCTGACATCAGTGTCCTTGTGTCTGTGGTCTTCAGGGGGACGAGTGTGTCACAACTTCATCCCTGGAATGCGCAACCACAATGCTGGACATGCAGTGAGTTACACAAACACACACCCAGACATTTGCATCATCTCCTTCAGGACTAATTGCATTACATGATATTATTTATGGCGCTAGTTTTGATTAATTAACAGCCAGAGACTATGTTGTTAAGTGGTCTCTCTGTGTCCCCCTCTTCTTCTATAGAATGGCCCTGCAGGAACCAACCTGTCTCTTCTCTCGAGGAATCCTCTGGCAGCCACACATGAATTTCGGCAGGCCTGTCATGCCTGTTACAGTCGGATAGGTCTGTACAAGTTACCAATATATTCTTATCAACCTTTGACCAGCTAAAGTTGACAGATGTTAGAGCATGGGTGTCTCCTTTAACACATCAATTTTGTTTCTTACATGTGAAATATGTATGTATTTAAGCACTGCTTTTAAGGGAAGTTAAGTCATTAAAGGGTTTATTCAGCCTCTTATCACTGACCAGTTGAAATGGCAACATAACTTACTGAATGTATCATCTTACAATAGTTATTACTTGTATTGCAGGGTAATTTCACCTTCTCTTTCTTCCCCTTGCTGACAGGTCCACGAGTTATGGACTACAAGTATCAGCCAGAGGCAGCACACCGCTGCAAGAGGGATGTGTTGCTGTGCCGCCTCAAAAACACAGAAGATCCCACTTGGAAGAGGATCCGGCCAAGGCCTGCACGGAACAACTTCCTGGGGGCTTTTGTCCTCTGCAAAGGTATGTGTGTACTGTGAATATATAATGACTAAAATACCTGATATTGAATGTATGTTTAAGGTGGGAAAACCTTTTTGCCAGCAGCCAAATGGAATTGAAATGTGGCCTAAAAATGTGTGTATATTCTGTTTTAACATTTTCTCTCTTTGGGTCCTACAGAGGTGCAGGAGCGCCAAGAGTGCCAGTATGGGGAGAACTGTACATTCGCTTACTGCCAGGAGGAGATTGACGTGTGGACCCAGGAGAGGAAAGGCGCACTGAGCCGAGAGCTGCTGTTCGATCCGCTGGGCAGCACAGAGAGACGGGCGCTTAGCGTCACCAGACTGCTGCAGCTCCACATGGGCATGTTTATGTTCCTCTGTGAGGTAAGACCACACAGCCTGTTTTTCCTGTCCTTTTTGGTCTCTCTAGACCTGTACTTTTATGAACGTTTGAACAAGATTTTGACTTTGATGCATCTCTTTTCTCTCTCAACAGGAATGTTTTGACAGTAAGCCTCGCATCATCAGCAAGCGCAGCAAAGAAAACTTAGCCGTCTGCTCCAACCTCACAGCTCGACACCCGTTCGACGACAACAAGTGAGTGTAAAGGAGTTCCTGTCTTCATTTCGCTCAGAAAGTCTTCGAATTCACTTTAGTTAGATTAGTGTGATGGAACAATGTTTTTCTATAAAGATGCTATGATTGCACACCTTTTTTTCCGCCACAGGTGCCTGGTGCACGTGGTGAGGTCAGCCAATGTGCGCTACAGTAAGGTGCGTCCCCTGCACCCTCTCTGCCAGTTCGACGTGTGTCGCCACGAGGTTCGCTACGGCTGCCAGCGCGAGGACAGCTGCTCCTTTGCTCACTCCGTCATAGAGCTCAAATGCTGGGTCCTGCAGCAGGACACTGGTGGGTAGAACACACACATCAGTCTTCTTTTCACTTTGTTCAAAATATTCTGAATGGAGTGATAGAGCTCTGCCATATTGGCAATACTGAAATAATGTCTTACCAAATGTATGCTGTATTTGACTATGAACACAGTATCTAGTAAAGTGAGTTTCACAGAGCTGCTCCCTAATATTTCCTTCAGGTATCACCCATGAAGAGATGGTGCAGGAGTCCAAGAGACACTGGCAAAGGCTGGAGCAGAACGCACAGAAGCAGCAGAAGGTGAGACAGGAAAGGGCATTGAGACTGTTTGATATCTTGCACAGTTTGTTTCCTTCACCAAATTAAGCATGGCAGTTCGCCCTGTACTGCAACTGCAGTCACTATTTACTGTGTTAGCGCGGGTAGTTTGAGGACAGCCACATACTTCCTCTGATAAACATAATAGCAAGCCGGTTCTTTTCATCTGAGAAGGAACTTGACCCGTAAAGCAGAATGAGCACTGAAGTTTATGCTGTGAAAGGGGCTAATGTTCTCTCTTTCTGTGTGTTTCAGCCTATGCATATCCCCCATCCGAGCAGTAACATGACAGCGGGAGGAGTAGGAGGAATGGGTGGTGGGGGCGGAGGAGTAGGGGGAGATGGCATCGGTGGGGGCGGTGTGGGCCCTGTTGGTGGGTTGGGAGGGTTAGGAGCAGGGGTTGGAAGAGGGCGCCCGTTTAACCTGAAAATGAAGTTTGTGTGTGGCCAGTGCTGGAGAGAAGGACAGGTCAATGAGCCCGACAAGAACCTCAAGTACTGCACTGCCAAAGCCCGACACAGGTGAGGCCAGTGTTGCATACATGCACCGTCATTTGTGTTTTCACATCTGATCTTTGAGGCTGACTGTCCATTTTGCAGTTTACATGTCCCAGACTTTGATTTGTGTGTGTTATGGACATATGATCATCTGTTGCCATTATAGTACTGGTTGTCACAGTAGTGGCAGAGTTGAATGCCAAAGGACAAAATGAAACTATTGGCTGTTGTGTTTTTTTTTGGTTTGTTTCCTTTGTTTGTTTTTTAAATTCCTCTTGGCTCTCCGTGTCCTTAGCTGGACGAAGGAGCGTCGGGTCCTGCTGGTGAAATCATTTGAGAAGAAGAAATGGGTTGTTGTTCGGCCTCTTCCATTCTCCCGCACCTATCCACAGCAATATGACGTGAGTCCTTAGACACTCCTCTCTCCAGCCCTCTCACATGCTCAGTACAGCTGACTCTGACTCTTTTGCCCTGGGGGACATGTATTGTTGCATATCTCCTTACCCCTGTGTCTTATTATTCTGTAGCTGCCAGTGTCTTTGACATTGTTTTCATGATGACTCTGTCAACTGTTTTAAATAACACAGTAGATAAGGATTACAATACATTAGAAAAAGTACATTTTAAGGCGTTTTAAGCTATAAATATTTGATCCAACCCGTACTGGTAGCCATAGGAATTGCAGCGCTGGTTTTCCAACACAGTTAATGGTGGCCTACAATTGACATCAACAACAAAGGGACATTTTCATCATTTAGAAGGGTGAACTGGTCAATAACCTTCAATAGGACGCTTTGTTGCAGTGCTGTTGCATCACTCTGTAATACTTGTGTATGTGTGTGTCTCATTCAGATGTGTGTGCACGTTATGAAGCAGAAGAAGTGCCACTATATTGGGAACTGCTCATTTGCTCATAGTCTGGAGGAGAGGGACGTCTGGACGTACATGAAGAACAACAGCTGTAAGCTCCTGGCTCCCTCCAAAACCACTGTGTTTTAAGATTTAGAGCTTTTTAAATGTACAAAACGCTAGTGGTGTATTCAGATCTAGATTTAATAAACATGTTGCTGCTCAAATCACATTTTCTCTAATACTCCACAATAAATTACATTGATTTTTGAAGTGCCTACTACACTCCAAACCCACTGATTGTTGTTCTGCGTAGCACTCGTTGCAATCAAGGTTACTTATGGTGTCTTCTCTTTCTCTCTTCCCTCTTCCCTCCCTGCAGTAAGAGACATGCAACAGATGTACGAACTGTGGTTGCAGCTCACCAATCAGAGTAGACGCACAGAAAGCTCTTCTGTGACCCCGCCCCCAGAGGACAAGCAGGTTACCATAACGGCAGATTACACAGAAAGCAGGGTGAGTGTGCTCAACCTGGCACCGAGTCAATATGCCACATTCATTGTCATTAATTTTCTCCACTGCCAGTGACAATCTGATAAAGAGGATGGTTATTTTTATAACTATTTTATATAGTAATGTATAGGAAACTGCCCTGTAACTTGAGTAATTAGTCAAAACTAACTATAGTTTGATATAATTGAGAAAAATGACTGCCTCTAAATAAAAGGCTTGGAGTCCTTTTGCATCCTTGTTTGTTCACGTGGCATGCCTGTTGGTAAGTGTGAGAAATGAGATGTGTTGATGTGTATCGTTTCAGGGAGGCCGGCGGTTGTCAGACGGGGACGATCTCTGAGTGTTGCCACAGGCATCTAATTGCCACTGAGCTGCAGACGGAGAGACAGGCCTGCCACACCAGCTGCAACTGAACAGTGTCATCTCGCCAGTCCTCTAACATCTAACCAGCAGTGTGAGAGCAGGTGGACACACAACAAAATGGTTGACCCCACCCCATAAAGATATATAAGAGACACACACACACACACACACTTTCTCACAGCACATGATCCACAAATCTTAGGCACCCCTTAACACAAAGAGAAGGCTTTGTAAGTGAAAATATGGGACTTGGCTTTGTTGTTTTAATATCATGCTGCAGTTATAAGTTCCCTTCAGCAGAATATACTGCAGAAATTCCACAGACATCTATTTTTTGGCTAAAATAATCTACTAGTATTCCCTTGCGCTCTAAGTATCTGTGTCCACTAGGCACCGCTTTTCTGTGTATTTTGTTAAAATCCCAGCAGCGCTGAACCAATTCTGGGGTGGGCGCGCTGGTCGCAGCCCTTAAATTTTGCTTGGTGATAATTTAAAACTGAATTAAAGCTCAGTACTCATTGACTAAAAGTTGAAATTTCAGCTTTGAAGTTCCAAAAAATGCCAAGCCCACAGTGCTGTGGATGGAAATGGAGACTAAAGAAACTATGAAGCATTTTAAAAAAAGGTTCTTGGTGGACACTCTGCTGCGTAACAACCAAATCTTACTTTCTTTCCTTCATGGGAATATTGCAAAAGGGTCAAAATAACTTTCCGAAGATAAATCATTTTGAGCGCAATTTTTTTTCTAAGGGGAGTTGTACTCCCTTCTTTTATTGTCTGCCATATTGGTAGAAAGCTATGAATGTAATGCCTGCATGGGCCTTTAAAACTAGGAGATTAGTCATCGCTGTCGTTGTGGAATGTATGCAAGTATTCTTACAAGCCCCCCCAAAAACGTGTCTAGCATGACAGTTTCCCTGTCTATAGATGTGAAAAAAAGCCCCTTGATAGCTGGTTCAAACCAAGCGTCCCTGCATGAAATGAGCACCGAGATGCACACTCACTCACATAATAACCTTCCAGGCCGGTGTCCAGGCGAATCAGAGCAATCAATGTCCGCTCCTCTCAGGCTGACAAATTGGGGGGGGGGAGAGTAAAGTACACATGGCCAATTGCTCAAAGCAACTGTTGCCAAAGTGACCAAGGGGTGATTCACCATCATGTACTTTTACCATTGATAAGCAGCGGATAGATGTGAAGCTGGTGTGGGAGGGCGAGAGAAGTGACTGCAGCACACAGCACAGTCCTGGCTAAAGCTGCGCTCGGCGTTAAGATCAGTTCAGATGCCCATTAAGAAGTAATGACCTCACTTAGACTGAAGAATAGTGAAAATACTGCCAATAAAGAAGACCTGAGTTGTTACAAAACATACAAAAAAGATGATTTATAGAGTGAGCAGCGGAGGAAAAAATGAACAATAAAAGGAACGGAGGATTATTAAGAATGTATTTTTCTAAAGTGGATTGTGAGGATATTAAAGTAAGGGCAGCTTCTTACTTCTTCAGTTGAACTGGGGTCTTTATTTCCCTAAAAACCAATCATGCCCCCACGGCCTTCAAACGGAATCCTGTGTTCCTCGTACTTCCACGTGTTATGTTCCTAATAGCTATCAGTAATATCCTTTTCATTATGGGAAACTATTCTCACCACATATTGTGCCTATAAACATCACATCAACATGCAACACTTACACACGTTATACACACACACACTCAGAGGCAGGATATCTGTTGCCATCTTATTCTGGCCTTTTATGTGGAAGGAGGAGACACGATGGAGTTGTGTCTATATTCAGATACATATACACACATATTATACATATTTACAAATAATGGTATACTACTAATAATAATTGATAACTTAGCGGTTAAGCTTAATAAATATATAATCTGAAAACCTGTATTGATTACATAGAAGAACTTCTTGTTATTGAGGTATTGCTATATGACATGTATTGCTGAACTAGATAGTGATTTTTATTTTTTATTTTTTTTTCAAATGATTCATTTTATTTTGTAATTTTTCCTTCTGTGTGGGTTGTTCCAGACAGGGTGAAGGGGTTGAAGATTGATTGGCTAATTGAGTGAGTCTCCCAACTTGAGTTTTTTTTGTTGTTTTTTTCTTTTGTTAAGAAGTTCAGCAGCTAAACTACAGAATACGGCAGCGTTCCTGTTCTGCAATGTGTGGGTCAAATTTCCGAGAAGCTGCACTTTATATTTTAAGCCTTCGCCTAATTTTCCTGTCCAGAGTGACATCTGCTCAGTGCCTGCAATCAACAAACTGCTTCACTTCCCAGAGTACTGACACTGCGCTCAACAAAAACAGTATGGTCTATTTGAGCAGAAAAACACGAGACATAAAACCTGTCGAAAAGATCATCTAACCACAGTAGAGTGTCATGGTGTTTCGTAATACTCCGTTTAGTCGGTAGAAGAATAGGCTGCACTGTCTTAATTTTCCAGTTCTTAAAAACTGACTTTCTGCTGCCCGCAGCCCAACCTGGGCGTAGCCGAAAAGGCAGATCTCAGGTCAGTTTTGCGGGTCACGCAGCAGCAGCAGCAGCAGCAGTTTTGGGGATGTTGATAATGAGCCCTTGTCTGGAACAGCCCAGGTATTAGCTTCTTTGAGGGATCGTATTACTACTACTCCTAGTATTATGATGAATATGATGACGATAATGATTGCTATCTATTGACTATTTCTATTTCTTCTCTATATGCTATTGATATATGTATGTTAATTGCAATGTATAACTCTCTTTATATATGTATCCATGTATGAATATAATAATTAACAGTAAATACGCGTCTGTGTATGCAGCAGCGCACAGCTCTGTCTGGGAGGCAGTGAGCAGAAAACGTCAAGCTTCTGATATTTAATATAAGGCTCTTTTGAGTTGTTATCCCTACAGGTGGTGATGTCAGTAAGACTCTCCACACAGTACAGTAGACCTGCTATATATTAATGTTTTGTGAGCTCTGTTCGTAAGCCTTATGATTATTTTGGCACTGGCCAAAGAAAACAAAAAAGATAGTTGATGATTTGAAGTTTACAGTATATATACAGTTTCACCATTGCAGTGTCTGTGTTGACCCTACCGACAGAGCTCACTGCTCACTGCCTGAGCTGTGTTTTAGCTTGAATTGATTCACCAGGCAAAGACAGATCTGGAAACAAAAGCATACATAGTAGCCTATATACTCCCGTATAGCGCCTTATTCGATATACTACACCTATAAGATGATACATACCCCTATTGTATAATCCTGCTTACTATATACAGTATATGATACCTGATACCTATTATAATACTTAGACACCCTTATAAGGTAATTTAGATAAGAGATGGTGGAGCAGTTTTTTTTCTGTGGCTGTGGAAGAGTTTGCTGTGGTCAGTAATGTGTTCCCATCTTGGTTTTCAGGGTATTGGAAAAAAAGTGCCCCACACTCAAATGCTCTTTATCATTCAGTTATTGATGGTTCAGGATATTTGCAAAAGCAGCTGGGGTGGAAAATGGACATTAGCCGCTTAGCTTGAGCTTGGAAACCATTTATTTTGTCTGAAAAGGACACGTAAAAAAGATTAAATAGTGAATATGGCTGACTATTAACCAGGGTGACTAGTGGACAAGCATTTTTCCATTCATGTTTGAACTCCTGCCTTTAAAGAAATGTTGGAGTAAACTGTTACAGAGGAAATAAAGAGCATTTGAGAGAGAGGGGGGTCCCTTTTCACCGTTGGAGAAAGGCACTGATGATGTAAATGGATTGCACAGGGAAAAAAAGAAAGTAGAACCTGTGCTGCCTGTTTTGTGTGTGTGTGTGTGTGTTGTTAAAGGTAGGAGAAACGTGACACAAACTTAAGGTGAGGCAGGCTTCTGCTGCTTTGTGTGCAGTGCACACCACAATTCTTACAAAGTCATTTTACACATTAGCTCCGACTTTCCATCTTAAACAACTTGGTTTGCACTTTACAGCCTACAACCAAATTCAGCTGAGGTGAGGAAACCAGTTCATGAGACCTGATGTGTTCGAAAAAGGACTTTGACCCTGGTGCCAAAATCCCTGTTGGACTATTATAATTGTTATTATTATTATTATGAAACAATCTAATTTGCACATTTCTATGTTCCATTTTTACGTCTTCCTGGTGATGCAACCAATAAAACTAGATCCTTTCACTTCAAAGGGATCTTTAAGTAATAAGTTGATGATTTTGACGAGGGTGATTTGCCCCCCGCATCGCCCCGTTACAGTTTGTGTCATTTGATTCCCAGCACCAACACACACCTACGCAGCCACGAAAAAATCTTAATTTATCGGTTTTCAATCAGTTAGAAGTTATCGGTTATTTCAATTGTTCAACAACTCTGACGAAGAAATGAGGGTTGTAAGAAGTGGAAAAAACAAGGCCTCTTTTTGTACTGTATTTTTTACATTTTGTTGTTTTATGTTTTATCTCCTTGACTTTGTTTTCTCTTTTCTCCTCCCTGGTTGGAAGTTCATGATCTCATAAGTGGACCAAATCTCTTAAAAGCATTTAATAAACAGACTGTTTTAGAAAAAAAAAAGTCTTTTTTCCATCTTTTGAAGCACACACTTCACATTATACTGTAAAAAAGTCATGAGCAAGGGTCGCTTTAAGAGTCAAGTCCAAATATACAATACCCTGTGGTATCTCCCTATGCACATACATGTACATTACACCTAGATGCTACTATTGCACATCTTATTTTTAAATGTATTTTATAAACATTATATATATTTTATAAACCTTCATGTGTCCACAATGCTACACTCAAGGACCTACAGCACACAGCCTGCTGTTCAGTCTGAAACCATCCGCTGTCAGGGTAAATGGAGTTTCCGGTTTTGTTTTATTGACTTTTCTCTCAAAAGACATGAGTTATCTAATCTCTAATCCACGCAAGGTGTGTCAATTGCTGTCTCGCGGGCCTGTTGGGCACACCCAGGTGTTAATGAGCCATTATTGTCTGTGTTCTCCCTGTCAGAAATGACTGATGTGAGAACA
Source organism: Echiichthys vipera (assembly GCF_963691815.1). Classification (NCBI taxonomy): domain Eukaryota; kingdom Metazoa; phylum Chordata; class Actinopteri; order Perciformes; family Trachinidae; genus Echiichthys; species Echiichthys vipera. Next base: position 17,792,796 of record NC_139843.1, on the reverse strand, counting down.
CGTGTATTATTTATACTTCAAAAAGAAATGCCACAGGATCACGTGTTTACATTTCTGGACATTTCTCCTACAGCTGGGATTTACCTTGCGTGTAAATCAAAGTTATCATCTATTAGTAGTCTGTTCTTTTCTTGATTACTGCCACTTTAGTACATCCGTGTAATTAACTGGTAATATTTACACTCACCAAATGGTTATTACCAAATTAACATTTTCGTGCAGACAGACGAGCCTGGAGTTGCTTCGTGTGTTGTTTATACTTTCTGTCATTAGTATTTAATCTTTTATATAACAGTGTGCGACGTTAGCCTCTACACTTTTTCTTTTTTTTCGATTTTAGGTAACGCACACTCGGCTCGGGATTGGCTGTCGCCGCTCTGATGGACACCGCATTCACAACCAATCGGCGCTCTTTCCTTCCGTCGTCAGGGGGAAAGCACGCTGCTGATTGGCTGCCGCGGAGCCGGGTGGGCGGGGCGGGTTAAGTAACTTCTGCGGAGTTCATAGTTTAACTACTGTCCAAGTTTTTACAGCCCTCTCAGCTCATGTACGCTGTCAGCTCCGGGTAAACCTTCAGTCGGCCTCTTTTCCCTGTACTCTAATGGTACTTCTTCTCTGAAACATTTACCGAATCGTTTTAATTTCAACATGACTTCAGAGATCCCGGAGGTTTTCAGGGCTCTTCTCGAGCACCCGTTTACTCTCCCCAACTTTGACGAGAATGGTAAGTGGCTGTCAAATCGACAACATTGTAGTGTGTTGTGTTGGAGTTTTGATCAAACCATATGCAGCATCGGGATTTCAGGGTTTCAAGAGGTTTGCAAATATTTCAGAGACTGTTTAAAATCACGGACAACTGCGTGTTTGTTGCGTAATCCCTGTCAGCTGAGCTGGATGGGAATGTGTGCCAGCAGTTGGACTGCATAAGTCTGTTTCTTGTCTAGTTAGTATCTTTTGGTGAGCAGGACACGTTAAAAATACATTTAGCCCAAATCATTGCCTTAAAGGGAGGCCTACTGTATACTTTGTTTGTAATAAATAACGTTATTCATTGGCTCTGAATACTTTTGAATTACTTAAAAATCTAACTTTTGAAATTTGCACCTTAATATTATTATTGTCAAAATGGACGTAGCCACTGAAATACCACAAATATAAATTTTCTCTTCTAAACATATCAAAAATGTTTTCAATGCATATAAAATGCCTTTTGCAGATTCAGCATTTATAGTTGGTGCGCTGCATGATTAGTTTGAAAAGGGGGGGGGGGGGCATGTGATGATCATGGTTCATCTGCGGTGAGACTGTTGATCAACATCTGCTCCCAGCGGGACCTCTCCATCTTGTTGCATTCAAATGCTACACGTGTCCTTTAACACCAGCTGGATCCTTTAGGAGCTTTCTATCACAAGCACGTGACACTTGATAGTTGAAACACGTCAATGTCTGTTTTCTATACAAATCCTGTCTGATGCTGATAAGACTAAGAGAAACAGTGCGTGCGCGTGTGTGTGAGAGATCTCTCTCAATCACTATCACTATGACTCTGTTTGCCTTCTCTTGACCGCGTTTAGAGATCACATTAGAGTCAAAGAGTTGCTGATAGAAGAGAAGAAGAAGAATTACTTTATTGATCCCGCAACGGGGAAATTAAATTTTTTCACTGTTATTATTATACATGTTACACACACAGGCCCGAAATACACACATGCATAGACAGGACCTATACATGCAATTAAGGAGAGATGTTAGAGCAAGGGGTCTGCCAGTGACCGAGCAACAGCACCTCGGCAGTGGCCAGGAGATGAACTGGCATCTCTCCAGCCACCAGTCCATACATGGTCCGCACCGGGACTTGAACCAGTGACCCTACGGTTCCCAGCCAAGTCACCTATGGACTGAGCTACTGCCGCCCAGAAATAAAAATGTTGGTGTGAATTCAAGATTTTCGGGGTGCCCTGGTCCTCTACTATAATTATATCAAAGAACAACATGATTTTAGGCTGCAGAGACAGTCTACTAGCAAACTGTCAGTCAACACCAAATCACCACTGATCAGTTACAGTGAATATTGGCAACATGACACACGTTTTCATAAGTATGCGTGCGTCTATTGCTCCAAGACCCTTATCATGCAGTTGCACAGAATTTGCAGAGTAGGCGCGTATTGTCGTCTTCATTTTTAGGTTGCTCGATTGACCGTAGAACCTGTGGCAAAGTAATTAAAGGTCCCAAAGTGAGTTACTGTCTTTTTTTTTAATTTTAAAGCAGGTCGAGTTGCTGTATAAATACTGTGAAGGTATCAAAACACTCTATCCACAGAGAAATGCACACAGTCGGAATTATGCAAAAACAAAACAAAGCAGTGCATGTACATTTTGACAGACGTACACGCTGAGATTGCAGATGTGGAAGACCTGGAGACGCTGATCGATCAGAGCAGAATGGGCACTGCCATGCATTCAGCAATCTGCTCTTAACAGAGGAAGATTCCCTGGAAAGATATTGCATAAGAGAAACAAGTCAATGCATTAAATATGTTAAGTATAAGTAACCAAGTTTCAAAATGTTATGAGTTTTTGTACTTTATCCAGTTTTGCCTGCAGATTGGCTTTAGTGTGTCTCGCAATACACACTGATGAGTTTATGGTGCTTTTGCTACCACTAGATGGCACAATCACTGTCAAATATGCAGGTCAACAGATCTGAGCTTAGCAGAATAAAGTATAAGGTGCAGCAAACCAAAAATGTAATGTCCCCATGAGTCAGTTTGTATAAAACAGCACAGTCTGGCTGACGATGAAACTTGTTTTCAGAGATACCAGTTCACTGTTTAGTAAATATTGTGAGACATGGAAATGGCTTTGTGGACAGATTGAATTTGTTGCCATGTGAGCCATAACAGCCTGTGTCTGCTGCTTCGTCCAGCCTGCACCTGTTAACTCAGTCACATGGACTTTACCTCTAGTGTCATGTTATATGATCACACCTTTGACCATCCTCCACAGTTAAAATCTACAACAACGTGTGCGTGTGTGATGGTTGACAATAAAGAACTGCAAGGTGTCAATGTTTTGCTTTTGCCTTAGCAGAGTGTCAGTTGGAGCGTGTGAAAATAGCATACGCACATTAGGTCATGGTCAAATGGAGGTTGTTTTCTATGGGCCTGTTCTCAAGTCTATGCACAGCACCCTGCAAACTTTAAACTGTTGATTTTGTTTGTGATGTAGACTGCGGCAAGAGCATAAATAAGAGTTTCATACTTTACTGTACTGACTGTACGTCATGGTTTATGGTGATTGACATGGAGGATCGGCAGGTAGTTGAATAGAAGGTTCTTAAGGTCAAGCAAATCTGGAAAAAGCTCAAGTCTTTAAAATGATGTTGTAAGGAAAGTTGTGGAATTTTGACTTATAATTCATACTTGGTGATATCATTTGTGGAGTAGTTTGTGTTATTTGTCGTGTCTTCTTTAGGTGATGTTCAGTGTGGACACTACAGATTCATACAAGCAACACTGGACAAAACACCCCTCCCACCAACACCACCACTAAAGCCCTAGATTGGACGGTGTGCACCATGGTGTGTGCTGCGCTGCCTTTTGCAATTTATCATTCTGATGTTGATGTAGAAACACACCGAATAACCCATTTAGTGACAGAGAAACACAAAGGAGGGAGCACTGCATGATGTGGAGGGTACATCTGTGCACCACACATTTAAATGAACTCATCTGTCAAAGAGAACAGGATGTACCTGCAGTAGAACCACGTTTTGCTAAAGATCAAGAGCACATACATCCTGTTGTTTTCCTTCATAAATGACAAAGTGGAGTAGGATTTGCCCCGTATTTAATTCAAACACATATAACACATCAGGATGAACAAGACAATATATTGCAGACAAGCAGTCTACTAACAGGCGGCATGATGAAGTTGTTGCGAGACTGATCCGAGACTGAATGTTCTGTACATTGGTCCGCCCTTGGGCTGTCTCCCCAGCCGCAGCGATCACGCACTCATAAATAGTACTTCAACTCAAACCTCAAGGTGCTACTTCTTCAAAGTGTACTGCTTCTGCGTGAGGGACAGAGCGCCTCTCCATTGGACAGAGCTTTAAAAAAAACGTGTGTGCACACGTGAGCAGTGGTGCTGCAACATATGGGGACTGTATGTTCTAGGCGTGCGTAGGCCACTCCTTTGGCATTGTTTTGCCAAAACCGTAAAGGATATAAATGGGAACTCGCATTTGATGTATAGTTCATTTCTAAAGGGGATGGTAGTCATACCTCGAGTTGAAAAGCCTGCCTATCATTGTCTGTGGGCATGCATGTATCTTTTTTTATCTTTGAAACCTAGGTAAAAAGACCAAACTTTAGTGAACGATGCCGGTCTCTGCAGGATCTGGGTCTCTGAACGTTGTGTACTAACGTTAATGCAGACTTGTGACCTATAGTCGATGCTTGTGCCACATTTTTTGGTGTCGTGTGAAACATGGCTATATAACTCGGTCAACCAATGACATCTCAGTTGGCTACAACGTGACAACCGCTCTTGACCAATCACCGGAAGCTATCTAATTAAATATTCATAAGCGAGGGCCCGGTCCGCCAATCAACACGAGGCTGGGCGTATTCATTCGTCGTGGAGAAACAGTTTGTTCCCAACAGCAAAAATCCTCCCACGACCTAATGTTCCGAAGAAGAGGACCGGCTCGTATCTAACTATAGTGTTCGGGATGCACTGACGGTCTTTGTCTCTCTTTAACGTGGATTTGTTGGATTTTAAAACGATCCCTCACCTCGCGACGGCGGTGAAACCGAGTGAATAGCTAACGGCGCTATCGAGCAAACAGGACAATAACTGCTGAGCCTGCTTCTTTGTCAGTTACTCTAGCGTTACCGAAAAGGGGGGAAAATGTCCGGGGAGCCTATTGTCATCACTCTGGAAACGGCCATGGGGGCCTCGAGTTCATTCCCAGGGGTTTTGAAGAAGGTAATGGAAATGCCTCCGCCGAATATCCTGGATGGCGACGACGGTGAGTGCAGTTGAATGGACGGAGGGAACGATGTATCTTAGCAACAACACTCGAGTTCAGTCGAAAAAAGGTGAAAATGCGCGAAAATAAAAGTTAAAACAACACAATTTAACCGGCAGCGGGTATCTTCGACGAGTTTATTGTATTACATTGGGCCTTCTTTTCCCCAAGCACAGTGTTGTGGAAAAGTAGTTCCCTGTTTCGAAGCATTTTATACAGGAAAAAATGGCGACTTTTGCTGACCGGCTAATGGTAACACAAAAAGTGGTTTAACTGGTTGTTCATCCTGTCGCAGTACTTCTGTGTGGACTACTGCTTCGTCTTGCAGAACTTTATGCCCCTTTTTTTTTTTTATAAACGTTGGTTAATAAAAACTTGAAGGAAAGTCAAAAGTAGGAAAAAATGTCAGTCTTTGTACACTAGTCAACGTCTACAGTAATGCCAAGCTACGTAAAGCGTCTGTTTACACCGTGGCACTGCGTGGACCAGAAAACATAATTATGGTCATAAATCTCACATTGAATACAACTTATCCTAAAATAGTGAGCATTTCAAGCAGCTTAGATTGCTGTGCATTGATCTTAGGAGGCTTGTGCTGAGCATTTAGTAGTACTTGGAGGACTTCTTTGCATAGGTCCAGTTAAAAGTTTTCAATGTAACAACTCTGACTTTGAATGAGAACAAAAATGCAACACTTTTTATCCGGACAGACAGATGAACCTCCGCAAACGTCGTTGTTTGTGTATCAGATTGCAGTTGAGTATGTGTCATCAGTAGAGACTGTAGAAACAGGCTGGCAAAAACCTGGTGGTTGGGTTTGGATCCTGGGGGACCTTTCTTTCTCAATGGAGTTCCTATTGAGAGGAAAAAAAACATGGGGAGGAACTCTCAATTGCTTTATTTGAGTTTTCCCATTGGCCTTCATAAGATAAGACACAAAACTGCCCTCTGACTCGGATATTTTCACACATTTCTGTCTAAACATGTGTTTCAGATACTGACAAGGAGAAGCTGGGTCTGGGAGACGGTGTTGACCTTGGCGGAGGAGGCAGCGATATGGGTCCTTCAGCCGCCCTGACCCCCGCTATCTGGGAGAAAACCATTCCCTACGATGGTGAAAATTTTCATCTGGAATACATGGACCTTGAGGAGTTCCTCATGGAGAATGGCATCGCCACTTTGCCTGACATGAGCCCCCTAAAGGGCAGCCCGGAGGGAGATGCCATGAAAACAGAGAATAAAAAGGCTACCTCCTCCAAGCAGGTGAAAGTTGCCAAGCCAGTAAGCGTGTCCCCTCTGACCCTGCTGCCCATTCAGGAATTGGACAACTGTGCGGAGGAAGTGGTCATCATCGCCAAGGATGACTCCGACATCATGTGTGATGTTACCGCAGGTGAGTGGAGGGTTGGATGATCAGAGCTGCAGGTCTTCACTAAAGTCTTGCTGAGTGTGTTTTACATGGTAGAATTGGGTGTTCAGGTCAAGTGAGATGACTCAACAAGTCAAGTCCTTGTGTTTTAGAACGGAGGCAAGGGTTAAAGACTATTTACTGTGTTATACAAACCCTCAGAATGGTGGTTATGTTTAATCGGATGACATAAATAGATGTTGATGTCCTCGCATAGCAAACATGGTTAACGACGGGATTATCAGCAGTTGGAAATGTCTAGGTGTGCGTGTTATGACGGAAAGAAACCAAATATTGGGAAGAAATGTTTATGTTGCTGACGGTGTCACTGACCTTCAGTGTAATCTGCGGCTGTCCAATATTTCAGTTTTGGTTTTCCTCTTCTGTCTCATCAGAGGTCACTACTGAAGACGACAGAGCGACCCCAGAACCCGTCGACCCCGACCAGATTGAGGTCGATATCAACTACGAACCAGATCCCACTGACCTGGTTCTCTCAAGCGTGCCTGGAGGCGAGCTGTTTGACCCCCGCAAACACAAGTTCTCTGAAGAGGAGCTCAAGCCACAACCTATGATTAAGAAGGCCAAGAAGGTGTTTGTGCCTGAAGAACAGAAGGTACGCTGTGAAATCGACAAGGGGGACCTCTGAAACATACAATAGTCCAGCAGTTCATTTCATTTTGCATAGTTTGTTTTATGGAAAACACCACAATAGATAGGCAAAGTTAAGTGCAAAGCGGGGCTTCAACATTTATCAAAGTGAATATTATTTTTTTTAAACATTTTGTTAGTACAAAGTGAATATGGTTTTAAGGCACTGCTATGAGCAGTATGCCCCAATCCATAGAATAGGGATTGCTTAACAACCTCAAAGCATCCTGAACTGATCTTGGAAAGTTGATATCATTCACTAATGGTTCCTTAAAGAAAGGGAATGTAACACTATTATTGGCTTGTAATTTCATCTGCCAACTTCTCAATGCACAATTGGTGTACGGGAAGTAGACACAGTAGAAATCAGGCCGTGCCGCAGTGAAGCAGCTCTGGCTACTCACTGTGACTCAGCAGTCTGGCAGACTGGGATGGATTTGAATTTGATTGTCAGAGAACACAGTTTCTGTTTACATGCACAAAGGAGCCTGGCTGTGGGCCATATTGGTCAGATTGGGGCTAATGTGTTGACGATAAGATGCGTAAGATAGTAAAACCAGGTTACCTTAGCAACCAAGCTGATTCTATCCTCTCTACAGGATGAAAAGTACTGGCAGAGGAGGAGTAAGAACAACGTGGCTGCCAAACGCTCCCGTGACGCCCGCAGGTTAAAGGAGAACCAGATCACCGTCAGAGCAGCTTTCCTGGAGCGCGAGAACTCGGCGCTGCGGACGGAAGTCGCAGAGTTAAGGAAGGAGTGTGGTCGCTACAAGAACACAGCGGGTCGTTATGAAGCCAAATTTGGACCACTGTAAGGGACCGTACAAAGCACATGCATGAAACCGAAAGAATGTATCAGTCACTTGGTTCTCGTGTCAGGTTTGAATCATAAATTGGGCATTTTTCAGTCTTGATTGTTCGCCATGCTGACGATACCAAATGTACTGTACTGCTCAGATGACGGTGTCTGACTGGTGTGATGGAGGGGAGATGAGGGGGAGTAATACCCTTTTGAGGCTGGTACAGCCATATTGGTTAAATCAGTTGGCAGTCAATCATAAAAAGTAGACCCTCATCAGGCACTCCTCAACTATTAGGGACAAAACCTTGTGATCTTGTGAATAATGTTTTGGCTGTTTTTAATATTTACCTCTCTCCCTCCTCTCTTGTCATCCTTGTTCTCTTCTCTTTTAAGTGCGGAGCAGGAAGACCAATAGACAGCAGTTGATTTATTCATTTATTTTTCTCATGAATAAATGAATCAAACCAATGGGGTTGGTATGTGCAAACACTAGAATCGATCAGATGAAGAAGAGGAGGGCATGCCTGGTGTTGCCATGGAGATGCAGTAGCATGTAAAGGCCTGACAACTGTACCTTTTTTTTGTATTATTCTTTTTAAAGGCCTTGATTTACCATCCATGTGAGTGAGCGGAGGGTGTGTCGATATTCAAGTGCTTCTTCAGTGCACTTCTTCTGGGAAGTGTACTTTTATCATGTTTTGGCCGAAAGAGATCATTTGTGAGGTTTGTCTTTGAGGAACTGTGGGGTTTGTTTATTTTTTTAATTTTTTTTAATGATAGATGATACTTGGGTAGCAGTTGCAACAGTTTAGACTAGATTATTATTAGTCATTATTCAGGTATTGTCAAAATAAATGTATTTGCTTCCAGTACTATCTTCATATGAATGAATTCTGAAACCCCCCAGTCTGGTTTTTTAGTTTCCAAAGTTATATTATGTGGCAGGTTGTGAGGAGCTGGGCTTTTCTTTGCCCACAAAAACTTTAAACTGTGACATTTCCTATAATTATAAACTTCTTCAGGGGATTGCAGTGCAACTATGTTCACGTCTCTAAATGTACACGTACTCATCAGCGTCACAGAGCCACACATAAACGCTCTGTCTCACTGTCGCTCTTGTGTCATTTTTGTCACGGAGTGGGGCGTCTGCTTTGCTCTGCAGTTGGTCAGTGTTGACATGTCCATTTCTGTCTGTAACCTTTCAAGTGTCATGTGTAGAAACTGACACATACTGTAAATAGTTGTAGCCTAAGATTATAATTTCCCGACCCCTCCATCATGTTACAATGTCTTGCTTTATTGTTATTCCTGAAACGTAAGAGCTTACTCTCTCCCTGATAGGCTGGCACTTGCCATAATGACTGTTTAATTCTGAAAATTAGTGTGTAAGGCAGCCTGTCGGACTAACAAGACTTTAATTAGTGCCTTATTAAAGCCATCTGGAGGTCAAACGGTTGACTCATTTAGGCTAAAACACTCTGGATAGTGCCATCATCAGTTATGACACTTATATGAAGCATGCTGTCTGCTTATTAAATTAATACTTTCCTATTATTCACAATGAATTGCTTGAAATTTTCACAAAACTACGTATGTAATAACTTTTGACTTGAGGGGAATGTGGTGGACGCAGGTGTTAAAGCCGACAGCGTCTGTTGCTCACTCACCTTTTTTATGATTTCTTCGACAAGATCAGACGCCGCAGTAGGTGCAGAATGCATTTAATCAAAATAAACCCCAAACACTCTTGAAGCCATTTCAATGCCGCGTACAGTCAACCAGTTTACAGGGGGGCACGTTGTGTAACAATAACATCTGAAATTTAGTTGTGACTTATACCCATTTCATGGTCCACTCTGACAAAAGGGACAATGGCTGACTTGCTCTCTTGCGTCCAACGATTGACCTAAAATACTTGTTTCTTAAAATGAACATAAGAACAATCTTTCTATTGGGGTCATACTTAAAGTCAGAGCAGTTACAATTTTGGAGATTGTATCATTAATGTGAGTTAAAGAGCCACATTATCCAGACTAAGTGTAATTTCATGAATGATGAGCTTCCTGACATTGTCCTATTCTTTTGAATGCTTGGATTGCATCTGCAACAGGTCAATTTGTTAACTTTGAGGGGTTGTTTTTAACCTTCCCGGCCTCGTCTTTGTATTTGTAAATAAATGTTATGCTATTTTGAGTGTGGCTTTTTGTGTCGTGTATATACAGTATATATAAATAAAGCCTTCTTTATAAAGACTGAAAGTGTTGAGCTCTTTCTCACGGAGATGTTAAATGAATATAGACTACATTCTGATTGTATTTACAACTTAAAGGTCCCATACTGTATAAAATTTGACTTCCACGTTGTTTGATTATAAAACAGGTTGATGTGCAACATAAATACTGTCAAAGTTTCAAAATGTTACGTAAAGTTACGGTGTGTTGAGATCAAAATGAAGGTTGAGTTCAAAGAAGGCGTGGTCTGAGCTAAGGGCACTGGAGGGTAGGAAGTAGGGATGGGGCCAATGCCCCAGCACTTTACGCCCCTGGCCCCATTTGGCTTCTTGGTGTGATCCCATCTCTACTTTGTTTCCTATATTTACACTCAACTAAAATATAAACATAACACTTTTGTTTTTGCTCCCATTTTTCATGAGATGGACTTAAAGATCTAAAATTCATACCAGATACACAATATTACCATTTCTCTCAAACATTGTTCACAAATCTGTCTAAATGTGTGATAGTGAGCACTTCTGCTTTGCTGAGATAATCCATCCCACCTCACAGGTGTGCCACATCCAGATGCTGATCTGACATCATGATTAGTGCACAGGTGTGCCTTAGACTGTCCACAATAAAAGGCCACCCTGAAATGTACAGTACATTTTTTTTGCTTTATAAGGGGTCTGGGGACTGAACCAGTCAGTATCTGGTGTGACCACCATTTGCCTCATGCAGTGCAACACATCTTCTTCGCATAGAGTTTATCAGATTGTCAATTGTGGCCTGTGGAATATTGGTCCACTCCTCTTCAATGGCTGTGCGAAGTTGCTGGATATTAGTGGGAACTGGTACACGCTGTCGTATACGCCGGTAAAGAGCATCCCAAACATGCTCAATGGGTGACATGTCCGGTGAGTATGCTGGCCATGCAAGAACTGGGACATTTTCAGCTTCCAAGAATTGTGTACAGATCCTTTCAACATGGGGCCGTGCATTATCTTGCTGAAACATGAGGTGATGTTCATGGATGTATGGCACAACAATGGGCCTCAGGATCTCATCACGGTATCTCTGTGCATTCAGAATGGCATCAATAAAATGCACCTGTGTTCTTCGTCCATAACAGATGCCTGCCCATACCATAACCCCAGCACCACCATGGGCCACTCCATCCACAACATTGACATCAGCAAAGCGCTCACCCACACGACGCCACACACGCTGTCTGCCATCTGCCCTGAACAATGTAAACCGAGAATTGATCCGTGAAGAGAACGCCTCTCCAACGTGCCAGACGCCATCGAATGTGAGCATTTGCCCACTCAAGTCTGTTACGGCGACGAGCTGGAGTCAGGTCAAGACCCTGATGAGGACGACGAGCATGCAGTTGACCTTCCCTGAGATGGTTTCTGACAGTTTGTGCAGAAATTGTATGGTTATGCAAACCAATTGTTTCAGCAGCTGTCTCTGTGGCTGGTCTCAGACGATCTTGGAGGTGAAACTGCTGGATGTGGAGGTCCTGGGCTGGTGTGGTTACTCGTGGTCTGCGGTTGTGAAGCCGGTTGGATGTACTGCCATATTCTCTGAAACGCCCTTGGAGACGGCTTATGGTGGAGAAACGAACATTCAATGCACGAGCAACAGATCTGGTTGACATTCCTGCTGTCAGCATGCCAATTGCACGCTCCCTCAATGCTTGTGGCATCTGTGGCATTTTGCTGTGAGACAAAATTGCACATTTCAGGGAGGCTTTTTTTTGTGGACAGTCTAAGGCACACCTGTGCACTAATCATGATGTCAGATCAGCATCTGGATGTGGCACACCTGTGAGGTGGGATGGCTTATCTCAGCAAAGCAGAAGTGCTCACTATCACACATTTAGACAGATTTGTGAACAATGTTTGAGAGAAATGGTAATATTGTGTATCTGGAATGAATTTTAGATCTTTATGTCCATCTCATGAAAAATGGGAGCAAAAACAAAAGTGTTGCGTTTATATTTTTGTTGAGTGTACTACATAGCTGTGCCAAAATGTGTTATTGTTAATGCATTTTACTACGCAAGAATGGATTGCTTGCATGTTCCATATGAACTGTATAAGTAAATCAGTAACAGGTAGATTTATTGCAGTTATCTTGGCATTGAGATGACAAAAAAACTGAAGGGCTTAGAGTATTTACACTAAAAGTACACTTAAAACAGAGAAGGCAAGAGAGAAATATAAAACAGAGTTTTATTGACGAGTCAAAAAGGTTTCTTGAGGTTTGAAAAACAATCTGCAAAAGCTGAAAAACTAAAACAAGAACTGGGGCGCACCGTCTTCACCTCTTCTTGAAGCCGTACTTCTTCCTTTCATAAAACAGATCCGTTTTAGAGCTGCCCAAATTCACAATCTTGGGACAGCCATCTCGCTGTGAAGGAAACAGAAAGAGACTTTTTTTATAAAACATTTGCTTGTGTTCGTTTGGGGTGCAGCTAAAGTTGTACGGGACGTGTATCTTCTTATGGCTAGACTAAACCACAACAAGTCATGCAAGATAACAAAACTGTCTCAGAGATGGCCTTGGTTAAATCCTTTAACAGTCTGTTTTCAGTGACAGATAAAAGGAAAGACACTCACATCTTTCTCCTGGATGGTGCACTCTTTACAGTAGTAGGCATCAGATACACCGGGCCCTCCGCAGATGACACAGCGTCCCTGATAGGAGCCGTAGTTACATTCATCACAGATGCGCACCAGCGTGCACGGCCTCACATAGGAATCACAGATGACACATTTTCCATCACCTGAGAGGAGTGTGGATAGGGCAGAGGAGAGAATTAATTGACAAAACAGAGGGAGGCAAACACAAAACAAAACGTGGACCAAAAGTGTGAAATAGGAAGATTGCATTGAATAACACAGCCTCCACCACAGTTAGACTATAGCAAACACATGAACTTTGAAACAATACATCATATCACTATTGGGGACATGCTACCCAGTGTGTGTGACAATGCACTGCAGCCAAACATTTCAATACTGATTGTTGTTGTTTTTTTTAAGTATTTGATCAATCACTTAGTCTATAAAATAACAGGTATATAAGGACAGGTATTTCTAGAAACAAATTGCAATGCAGAAATATTAATTTACTAATTTATAAGTTTTGGTCTATCAAATGATCAGTCACTGTAGCACAAATGAAAACTGTTCTATACATGTTGATTAATTATTGTCCCCAAACTGTTGCAAAAGTGAAATAGTCATGACAGCAGAGTTGAAAAATGGCTCGTGGGTGAAAACACTCCATCAGTTAAATGAATCACAGAAGGAGACACTTACATTTCTCGCAAAGTCTCCCGATGGCTAAGGAAAAAAAACAAAGCAGTCAGTACGGCTACAAATCATATTCCTTTGCTAGCTTACAGAAGAGCCTATTCCTTCCTCACATTTGCAGTAAACCCATTATTATGCCTGAATGATTGTGTGAAACGGCAGCATTAGCCAGTAGCGACAGACTTGTCTTTAAGCTAACACAGTTAGCTAACATTGTTTCAATGAAATCCATGCTGTTGCCGTTAGCTGCTATGCTAACGGTAACTCGAGCAGAACAACAATAAAAAAACACACAGCAGCGACAGAAGAACAGTGTTAGATAACGCATAAAATAGATGTGAACGTACCGACACCCGCCTGTTTTCTGCAAAAGATCAAATCTGGATGATGTTTAGCCATTGTTGGCTAACGTAAGGCAAGCGCTGCTGAGTTGGTTCAACTTTCACCTTTGACCGGAAAACTGTGAGAGAGGAATCTCATCACCGCCACCTAGCGGCTCCAAACAGAAATAAAGACAACGCTTATCCACTGTATCTTAATCCGTTTAAAAAATATTTATATATATATATATATATATATTATATTTTTCAAATAAAATAATTTATTCTCATCAACAATATGGCTGTGCAGGGATCGTATATTTCTAAATAAAAATAAGAAAAAAATACAATGGAAATTGTCTTCATCCTTTCAGTTTTATAAAACTTAACATATATTAAAAATCTGTCTAGCATGGGTGACATTTTTGTTTGTATTCTATCAAATCCAAAAAATATATAAAACTAAGACTAACAAGTCTTAGTTCAAATGACATTATGTAAACAATCTTAATAAAAGTCAAACGACCGTAAATCCTTTGTCCTTAAAGGACCTGCGAGACCGAGGCTAGAAAAACGGTGACGTCATTCGCGTCCGACACATCTTTGTCAGTGAACAAAATGGCAACCTACTGTCTCACTGTGGCCCGGCTCCAGGTAAGAGACGAAAATTGACATATTTTGCATTATTTATAAACCGGTGAAGGGTGTCACTTGCTATTTTACTTATTCTAATTCCATTGTGATGTTAATCTGGCCTAATTGAAGCTCCGAGAGCAGTTGGTGTGGAGGGTAAGCTGTGTAACGGTCACCTGCTCGTTGGTCAGGTCATCGTGTCCTGACTGCACTGAACACACACACTGGGCAGCAACGAGTTTGTCTCTGGCTTAAAACAACACTGCTAATGTCTCCATTTACACGAACTCATCACTGATATCCTCAGGCCGTTCATTAAAATATCTGAGTTAGCTTTAGAAACTGAGCTTGGTGTTTAAAAGCAAGGTTAACCACAAGGTTAGAGCCCCCAGTAGGCGCACAAGCGAGCAGCGTGGAAAGCATAGAACACCTATTTGTTAAATTATAGCTAATTATACAGCAAACACAGTCTTACTCATTATTGAGTTAGTTTGAGGAAGAGAAAGTAATCACTTAGCCCGTGGTAGTTAACAGGGTGTGTGTCTTAAGTCGAACAAGTGTGCTGTCAATATTTATTTTTTTATAGTTTATCTAATAATAACTGGCGATTCTAAACGTCAAAGTTCACATTAATGGCTACATCGAGCTGCGTGATGAAGAAGGAAAAAGAGCAGATAACCTTCTTCTTATGTAGAATTAAACATGTAGACTGTCATTGCTGGCATTGTTTAAGTGTTGGGGAAAAAATGTAAATGAGCCAGTAAACACTCCATAATAATCACTTTACTCAAACATCCCAACTCATAAAAATACCAAATTAGGTCTACACCTATAGAAAGTAATGGATTGCTCAGCCTATGTTTGATTGTGATTGATTTCTGAATCCATGATTAGATTTCTAGTTGACGTATTATCTCTTAAATTAGCTCCTAAACAGAGTGACAGCAACTTGACACCAAAAAAGAACAGATTTAATGGTTGTTGGTTAAGCTGCTCATTGTTCTTTTATTGAACCATGGCTAATCTTTAGCACACACGGTCTGGTCATTGAAGACCTTCAATTGTCAGAAAGTTGGTTCTCTTGCATGTCTTCTTTGATAACTTAATCATTTATCTATTTGGAAGGAGTCTACTAAACTCTTTGCTCTTTTCTGGTAATAAAATTGTTTACAATCCCACGTTAGGGGGGGCTTCTATTTAATCGTTAGTCCATACTCAAATAGAGCTGAGCTACTCGGTCTGGAGCTTCATTGGAGTGAGTTTAGGGGTTAAGTGTCCAGTTCAAGGACACCTGAACAGCCGAGGAATTTGATTTTGTCGTCTTCCTCTTGTTACCTCATCAACTGCAAACACTACACAATGTAAATCACAAAATGTTTGATATGAAAACATTTAAATTTAGCCTCTAACATCAATGACCATTTACAGTTTGGCAGGAAAGACATCTAAAATGTTTTAGGGGACTGGAGCAAGTGTTTCCACAGGTTGCGAATGGGTCTAAGGTCGGCCTGATGGTGGTGGTTGTATCATGTTCACCTGGTATCACCCTGATATTTGACACCAGAGAGCTGGTGAAGAAAAAAACAGCGTGACATTCACAAACTAACTTCCCATTATTATCTTTCCATATGATTTTAGGAACAATATTTTCAGATTCTGCTCTTTTGAGTCAATTTTAAGATTTTCAAAAGAATACAAATTAGATTTTACATTTTTTTTTAAGTTATTCTATTAGTTTAAATAAGTTCTGCATGTGGGAAAACAGTGCAGTTACAACGGTGTGTCTGGTTTGGTCTGCAGCTCTGTGATTATACTTGCTCATACTTACATATGTTTTTGTTGTTTCCAGCTGGCTCTGGGCCATGGTGCACGGCGCCTGCATGTATCAGCAGCTTACAGAGCCAAGGCCAAAGTGTCTATGAGCCGCTTTGAGGCCACTTCCTTCGTCAACTATGAAAGGCTCCAATCCAACGTTGACATTGTGCGAAAAAGGTCAGCATTCACCTAATCTACTCTATATTTGCTGTGGCCAAACAGTCAAATCAAACACTGTTATCTGTGTGATTTGTTTTATGTCTAGTGTTTGTTTGTCCTTTACCACAGTTTCCCATCATAGTTGTAGCCTTTACAAGGTTTCATCAGTCAGCCTGACCCGCAGTGAATTATATATTATATATATTCAAGTTGTATTCTCATCGTCTGCCCTGTTTCCTGCTGAAACTTTCTTCGATGTTGCAGCGTCCTACTATGAATAAAATGTGGTTTCATTTTTCTGGCCAGACTCAACCGGCCACTCACCTTGTCAGAGAAGATCGTATACGGCCACCTCGATGACCCCCACAAGCAGGACATCGACCGCGGCCGCACTTACCTGCGTCTCCGCCCCGACCGCGTGGCCATGCAGGACGCCACAGCCCAGATGGCGATGCTGCAGTTCATCAGCAGTGGCCTGCCAAGGGTGGCCGTGCCCTCCACCATCCACTGTGACCACCTGATCGAGGCCCAGACCGGAGGAGTGAAGGATCTGGCCAGAGCTAAGGTGAAGGATCTTATTTGTTTGCAGTAATTATGCTCAAGTATCAAAAGTAATGACTTCTACATCTACTGCGCAAACTCAACTCATTCAGAGTGAGCAAGCGCATTATGGAAACAGTTTATAAGAACCTTATTGAGGGCATTTTAACTTTTAATATGGCTACGTGGTATGGTAACCTAAACGTAAAAGGAAGAAGCAAGCTGCAGAGAATAATAAACCTTGCCTCAAAAATCATAGGGACAAAACAGAAACAATTAAGTTGTATGTACGAGGAAGTGCTAAGGAAAAAAGCTGTCAAAATAGCAAACGATCTGTCCCATCCACTGCATAGGGAGTTTGAACTTCTTCCCTCGGGTAGACGTTACAAAGTGCCAAGGGCAAATCGTAACATTTTTAAAAATTCCTTCATTCCGAAAGCGATTGGGGTACTGAACACCATATCCTGCTGATGTGTATACTGTCACTGCTGCCCTGCTTCTTGCCCTGAAGATGTCTGTGTGTAAATGTTGTTGTTGTTGTTGTTGTTGTTGTTGTTGTTGTTGTTGTCCTGCTGGTTGAGACCAAAGACGAATCTCCACACCGTGGACAATAAAGAATTAACTAACTAACTTGTTAACATTTGTCATCCTGCTTCTTATACTAGGAAGTCAACCAGGAAGTTTACAACTTCCTGGCCAGTGCCGGGGCAAAATATGGAGTTGGCTTCTGGAAACCAGGCTCTGGAATCATCCACCAGGTATAATTGCTTCAATATACCATTTGTAAAAAGTGGGATTTCCATGTCTTTTTTTTTGTTTTTATTATAAAGCAGGTTGAGGTGCTGTATAAATACTGTGAAAGTATCAAAGCACTCAATCCACAGAGAAATGCAACAGCCTGTATTCAGAAAAACTGTGTCTTTAAATGAGCCGTCAGGACGTCTGTACAGTTGTGATGTCACAACTATACTATTAAAGTGCTGTTACAGTCATTCCCCGACTGCAATGAAGGTGCAGAGATGCTGAGAGCACAGCCGCTGCTCTCTCTAACAGATGACTAATCAGAGCAGACTGGGTTTTTTCACGAGGGGGTCTTAAAGAGACAGGTGCTAAAATGAAGTGTTGCAGACAAAGGGTGGATACAGGTATATTCAGACAGATAGTATGAGAAAATAATGCTGTAGTTTGTTTGTTTTTTTGTTTTTTTATATTAAACCCTGTAAACATGTTCATCTAGTAGAAACTAAAAATACATGTCTGAACCTGTAAATGAGCCGAATATGGGACCTTTTTAAAGTTTGGATGCTCTGCCTAGAAGTGAGTTATTAAAGCCACAGTAATGTTAGCGTGCTAACGTTCAGATTTCCTATACAAACAGATCATCCTAGAGAACTACGCCTACCCGGGAGTGATGTTAATTGGCACAGATTCCCACACACCGAACGGTGGTGGGCTTGGTTCCATCTGCATCGGCGTTGGAGGAGCAGACGCTGTAGATGTAATGGCAGGAATCGCCTGGGAACTGAAGTGCCCCAAGGTTAGCAGAATACAGCATATTGCACTCTCTCTCCTCTGTGTCTTCTATGACCTTTGTCTCCTGTCACACCTTTATTAACTACCCAATCTCTTCCTCAAAGGTAATTGGTGTGAAGTTGACCGGTTCCCTCTCCGGTTGGACGTCTCCTAAGGATGTCATCTTGAAGGTGGCGGGCATCCTGACCGTGAAGGGAGGCACTGGAGCCATTGTAGAATACCACGGACCAGGAGTTGACTCCATTTCCTGCACTGGTGAGTAAAAAAAAGCTTTACACTTTGATATCTTTCTTTTTTATTATTGTGTTTTGTATTGTATGTAACATTCATGTGTTAAGTCGTATGATGACCATAATGATAATGGTGTGTGGTTTTGTTGTGTGCAGGAATGGCCACCATTTGCAACATGGGAGCAGAGATTGGAGCCACGACCTCAGTGTTCCCCTACAACCACCGCATGAAGACCTACCTGGAGAAGACTGGGCGCGGAGGTAAGTTTAGAGCTGTGGTCGTACAATTTCTTTGCATAGAGACAAGGGAAGATGAAATTATTCTAAAATCCAATGACAATAAGCAAGGAAAGGCTGTGTTTAGATAAATCTTATCGTGAACTTCTCATCTCCCAATAAGACTTTCATCAGTTCCATCTGTCCAACGTCAACTGTCAGAGGAAGCAGAACTGCACACAAATAACTCCAGAAGAATTTTATCCCAGCAAAAGAATAAGATTATATATTTTTCCATTAGATTTTTGACATCATTTCACCTCCTAAATCATTGAAGAAGGATGCAAGCAATTAAAATGGCATGCAAACATAGCTCTAAAAGTGAAAATTAAATCACAGAGGTAGCAGAAATGTCTGTGAACTGTATCAGTATCCGTCCTCCTGCAATTCTGGCCAGTTATAAAGGGTTAATGGTAAATCTTGTTCCTTCCCAGAGATCGCTGCCCTGGCTGATCAATACTCCGACTTGTTGGTTCCAGATGAAGGCTGCGAGTACGACGAGCTAGTTGAGCTCAATCTGGATGAGGTTTGTCGATTTTTTTTCTGCCTTCAGTGGATGTTTCAAAGTGTAGCGCAACAGGAAATACATGGAAGGGGTGACATGAAACAAAGGTCTCTGTCCAGGGATCATTTAACACTTAACGCTTTGGTGATTTATGAGGTGTTGCCCAGAAGGGAGAACCCTGAATTTTCCACAAAATACTCAGAATTTGGTTTGCAATAGATCATATTGTTGATAGAAACCAACGTTTCATATATTTTTTAATGGGCTACCCTATTAATACCAGTTTTAATTATTTGATGACTTCAATTACAAAGTAATGTTTATTTGAGAATGACTTTAGTAACTTGAATCCTATGTTGCATCTTTCTCTAGCTGAAGCCCCACATTAACGGACCCTTTACCCCTGACCTGGCTCATCCGGTGTCTGAAGTAGGTGCTGTTGCTGAGAAGAACGGCTGGCCGCTGGAGGTTAAAGTTGGTAAGAACTGACCATAGAGCGACAGGCTGCGCATCTTCGGGCCTAGTCCACATGCGCACGGGTAGTTTTTCTAAACGTAGCCTTTTCAGCCCTTCGACACGCATAGTGGGGGAGTTTTTGGCTTGTAACATATGGGTGTGCGCCGTCATCTCCTTTTGTGAGGCGTCACAAATGAGGCAACATTTTGTGCAATGGTGGACATGGCCAAAATAGTGCTGGTTCTGAGCTTGCTAACAGGACTTTTTTACATGTTTACACATCATTTAACAGTTACTCTTCCACTATATTGAGGACCAGAGGCGTCAGAATGCATTACAGACAATTGCAACCAGGTAGCCTTTAGCTTTTGCCAATTTGGGTTATATCATCGCTTGTTCATTTGGCATGCTCAATGTGTTTTCATATGCACAGAGGTTTTTATTTTTTTAAACGGTGCTTGTGTGGTGTGCATTGTTTTTGAGAACGGAGTAAAAACCCTGTTTAAAAAAATACCTGTGTACGATGTGTGGACTACTCCTGCTACTTACCTAGATACATTTCAACGGTTTGTTTTCAGCAGGACACACTCTGATAATCCGTCTGGCTCCTATTTCTCTTTCAGGTCTGATTGGCAGCTGTACCAACTCCAGCTACGAGGACATGGGCCGCGCTGCCTCTGTGGCCAAGCAGGCACTGGATAAAGGCCTGAAGTGCAAAGCTCAGTTCACAGTCACCCCCGGCTCCGAGCAGATTCGCGCCACCATCGAAAGAGATGGATATGTGAGTGCGCGTAGAAAAGAGGGAGTTGCATCTCCCTTCACACTGATGATTATTCTCTAAGTTTTGTGACGACAGCTCAAAGGTGTTTTTATCTTCCTGTAGTCAAAGATCCTTGGTGATGTTGGAGGTGTGGTTCTGGCCAACGCATGTGGACCTTGCATTGGACAGTGGGACAGGTAGGCGTTTGTGCCATGACTTACAGTGTCTTAATAGTTCAGTTACACTTGTATTTTCTTTAAGTCGATATTGTGTGTTTCACATTCAGGAAGGATGTGAAGAAGGGAGAGAAGAACACCATCGTCACTTCCTTCAACAGAAACTTCACTGCCAGGAACGACGCTAACCCCGCAACACACGCTTTTGTCACCTCCCCCGAGGTAAAGTCACACTAAATCCACACTACTACATGTAGACACACAAGCTTACATTTTGACGCTAAATGCCTTCCATCTCCTCTTCTACAGATTGTCACTGCCATGGCAATCGCTGGCACTTTAAACTTCAACCCAGAGACGGATTACCTTACAGCAGCCAGTGGTGAGAAGTTTAAGCTAGAGCCCCCCAACGGAGATGAACTGCCCGCCAAGGACTTTGACCCAGGCCAGGACACCTACCAGCACCCACCCCCTGACGGCACCAGCCTCAAGGTGGACGTCAGCCCTACGAGCAACCGGCTCCAGCTGCTGGAGCCCTTTGACAAATGGAGCGGAAGTGATCTCGAGGACCTGAAGGTCCTCATCAAGGTCAGGGCTTTGAATTGTCTTTTGAATATTCTCCCTGCTACTGTGTTGAGAATGGACACGTTTTGAACTCTCCCCCTTTTTGTCTCCACAGGTAAAGGGCAAATGCACCACAGACCACATCAGCGCTGCCGGACCTTGGCTGAAGTTCCGCGGCCACCTGGATAACATCTCCAACAACATGCTGATCGGCGCAGTCAACAGCGAGAACGATGGCATCAATGACATCAAGAACTACCTAACAGGGGATTACGGACAAGTCCCCGACGTAGCCCGTCACTACAAGGTGAGGACTGGAGAAAGGTCCAGGTACTGGACCACTACTCCTCAGGTAGTCTGTCCTTTTTAGCATTGTGTTAGTTTAAATTTAGTTTCTAAAGCCCCATTCAGACGGGATTAGTGTAGTGGGGACGTGGGGTAAGGCCATTTTTACCAGAGGTGTTAGTCCTGTCCAAATGCGCCATGTCAGTAATAACGGCGATTTTCTCCATCTGTAAAACAGTCAGAAAAAATACCTTAGGTAAAACGAACCCTGTCCTAATACGACCCTCTCTAAGTGTAAAGCGTATGTTGATATACCGTCATATCCCGTCAATTCATAGTTTCCACATATATTTGAGCATGGAGGCGCTTGAAGAAGCACTTTTATTACTTATTTTAGATAATCGATTTTGTCCTTTAGTTTCGTGGTTACATAGTTTTGTGATATCAGGAAACAAAGTAGCACGCACAGGGCGACATGGAGGTGACGTAGTGCGTAAATTGAATAACCCCTCCTAACACTGGTACTTCACACAGGATTAAGAAATCCCTGTATTCTGACCATTTATATTACAGACCTCCTGAGGAAGGAATATTTTACCCCCCCCCGTCCCCACAATACAATAATCCTGTCAGAATATACTATAGACTTTAAGTGGCCTCCGTCCATCACTTCACTTCTGCGTCTAGAAAGACTTGCATGTGTCTGTTTACTCTGCTCTTGTTTTTGTCATTTCTTTGCCCTTTTGAACGACGCTGTGATATATATATATATACATGAAAACTGACACCATAGACATCTACAGCACAGCGGTGCTTCCGTTAACACCACGCATCAAGTATAAATCCAGCTCAACACTCTTCCCATTCTGTTGTATGTGTGTGTAGGCAAACGGTGTGTCCTGGGTTGTGGTCGGAGATGACAACTACGGCGAGGGCTCCAGCAGAGAGCACGCTGCGCTGGAGCCCAGGCATCTGGGAGGAAGAGCCATCATTGTCAAGAGCTTCGCCAGAATTCACGGTACTGCACAATAACTGCTGAAGATGGAGATACTGTCATAAGACTGAATATGTGAAGAGGAGCAGATGTCCAGGGATTTTAGTAGTTGAATTTCTTTTAAGAAACTCTGTTTTTTTACCTGGAGTTAGGACCGTGTTAAATCTTTCAACTCACCATTCATTTTCTCCATTAACAAACGTGTCTCTCTCCTGTCCTCAGAAACTAACTTGAAGAAACAGGGTCTGCTGCCACTGACCTTCAGCAACCCATCAGACTATGACAAGATCCGCCCCGATGACAAGATCGCCATCAGAGGACTCAAAACCTTTGCTCCAGGAAAGGTAAGCAGGCAGACAAAGAAACGGCTCGCTTACAGTTGGCTTTCATCTCCTAACTTGTCAAGGAAAAGTATTGAGTACATCTCGTCTTCCTTTTGTTCTCCCCAGCCTCTTAGCGCAGTAGTGAAGCACAGTGACGGCAGCGAGGAGATCCTGGAAATGATCCACAGCTTCAACGAGACACAGATCGAGTGGTTCCAGGCAGGCTCGGCCCTCAACAGGATGAAGGAGCTGCAGTGAGAAACAAAACATGTGGGGGAGGAGGATGTTCAGGGGGAAACAGGGTGATAAGGATTGTGTGGAAGATGGAGAATGTAGATGCTGTTAATGATTGTTCCATCATCTGCATTTGCACGCAGTTTGGACTTTAGGGACGTGTCGGTAACCCTCTAAGAGTTAAATGTTGATTAGTTCAGACTAAGTGCCATGCTAATGTTGATGATGGAACAAAAGCAACTGGTCTGCGGTCAGATATTTCTAAAACCTTCATTTTTCAGTGCGTAGCCTTCTTGAAGGTACTCTAGGCTGCTTATTTTAAAGTCAAACGGTGATTAAACAGTCTGTTGTAAAAGCAAAGCATCGACACACACATACACACTTTGACACACTAAGCTTCGACCCAAGGCGTAACACATGACCCCGCCAGCTGATGTGCTGCAGGTGTTTTTTGCAGCTGTTCAAACAGGCCTGTACTTCACGCTGCAGCTCAGCCAGCTGATCACTTACTTGCTTGAGGATTCTGTTGCGAACTGCACGGCAATAATCAGCTTTAGTCAACCATTGCCATTCAACCTGCCCCGGTGTTATATACACTCCACCATGAACTGGTAAACACTACTGTTGGCTGCACCTCCAGGTCTATTTGTTGTTTAGTGTAATTGTAGTCGACCACATGGATCCAAAGGGGGCTTGCAGGGGCACACGTTCATTCATTTACCACCTACTGAGGTCAGTCTGTCTGCATCCTAGTGGCCACAAGGAGATACAGTAGTGCCTACAAGACACAGCAGCTAGTTCATTTCATTTAATTTTTTTAAAAAGCGGCACTTAGTTGACAGTTGTTTTTTGAGGTTGCTTAAAGGCATCCTGGAAAATGTCGGCAATCACAGAAGCGCACGTGGCCGTTTGAGAGCAAGTGGATTCAACATAAAAGTAAATGAAGCTAATGTAGCGCAAGTTGACACATTCATTACTGTATATCTCTACAGTGACTGCATTTAGGGATTCGTTTTTTTATTCACCACAGTACATATTGTCATTGTTACAAAATGTTAGAGAACTATTGCAGACATTTCCTCACAAAGAGACTTTTATGCTTTAATACTGTTGAAGAAAACGCAGTAAAAAAAAACCTCTTCTTTCCCCGACTCCTTCTCTTCCACCATCTTCAAACTGCCCTCCTGATCAATCCTGTGTATTTATTTATATTTTTCCCTTCAAAAGGTTCAGATCCTGAGTGCTTTTTCCATAAACTCCTTTTAACTTCGCCCACAGGTTAGACACAGACCTGTGTCCTCTTCCATCCCGTGTTTTCAGAGCCCTTTTTTTGTAGGGCAAAAAAAAAGTGTCAAGTTAACAGCTCAGTCAGTTTTGTAATGGTGAAACATTTAAAACTGATGTTAGGCTGTAAATTACCACTTGCTTTAATGTGGCGACTCAAAAGAACCCCAGATTACTGTGTCAGCTGGTTTTGGTCCTTTTGTGGATATCATGAACCGAAATCTCAATGTACGGATCATTGCATCTTAATCACATGAAGGCTAAACCACTTTCTTCCTCTGACTGAGTGTGTGTGAAGTGTCTGATTACATGTACATTTAAGTGTTATTTTTCTCCCAGATTATCTTTTCTGTAATGCCAACGAGTTGTAAAATAAAAATTCACAGATCTCATTTATTTACATTGGCTCCAGTGACGTGATTTAAATCTGTCTACAGTTCAGCTATTGGTGTCTGTAGAGTTGTACGGTAAGGGGTGAGAACTGACCCATTCTCTTCACTTAAAGGTCCCATATGATGCTCATTTTCAGCTTCATACCAAAAACTGTATAAAAAATGGACGTAGCTTCTCTGCTGGGTTCCGTTCTCAACTTGAGCCAATTGTTCTCGCCTACGGGAGTCGCCATCTTCTCAGACTTTGACTCAGCCTCATTTCCTCTTACCAAAAACGAGCATGTATGTGACGTTGAGGGGAGGGAGATTCGTCCATCTGACTGACGTTTACCTCCGAGGAGAAGTGAGGACCAGAGGCTAACTGTCACTCAAGAGACCACACCCCTAATTATTCAGAAACTTTAACCTCCAATAAAATAAAAACTAGCCTGCTATAAAAACATTAACCCCCCTCAGTGTTGTCACGGAGATATGACTTAAACATACAGACTAGAATGTTTTTTGTTCCAGGCCTTAAACAGGTTTAATTATGCTGTGAAAAACAAACTGCTCTATTATGCAAACTACTCCTACTGGACACTCAGTATTTGGCACTTCCAACCAGGATCAACCAGGAAGTCGCTGTCGTGGGGGCTTGGTTCATACTTGTATTAAGGGTTTCTACTAGAACATTTTTACATGATTTAATGTTAAAAAACACAATTTTCGCATAGCGTCTGTCTGAATATACCTGTATTAACACTCTGTCTGAAGCACTCCGTTTTACCGTCTGTCTCTTGTTCTCCATCTCTTGCTATCTTTGCATGGTCACTGCAACTGCATGGGGAATGACTATAGCAGCACTTTCTACGGAAGGATGTATAGGTGGACAGTGTGTACTTTCAATTTCAGAGTATTTCTACAGCACCTCATCCTGCCTAAAAATAAAAAGACATGGAAATCTAACTTCTTGCAATATGTGACGTTTAAGGAACAAGAGTTTATGATAAAAATCCATATAAATCCAAATCCTTTTTGAGTGACAGGTTCTTGACAGTTCAGACGTATCTGCACACCAGAGTTCAAACATCCAGAAAAACTAAATATATATAAGGTCGGCCTTACCTCTACAGTGGAGGACAGCTGCATTTCACATGTTCTGAGAGTCAACGCTGTTTTTCATCTCTTTCTCTGTCAGACTTGTCAAGAGGCAGGTATTGATTTGCTTTGAATACAGCTCACAACCAGGACACAGCTGTCAAAAGGCCCACAGCACATGCTGAAGACATAGAGTAGAGTATATGTGTGCGATTGCAGCATACAAATGTCCTATTTCCCCTGTGGCACTGCTACCACTGATCAACTGAGGAGATGTAGGAGGAACTGGATAGGAAACCCGCTGCAAATCTCTACACATGCCTATCCTCTCATTCATTATCATGGTCCATAGAGACCATTTAAGAATGTCGTCATCCCTCCATAATAAGACACTTGTCTCCTCTTCTTATCCAGTCTGTGGGGAAAAAGTCCGGAGCTCTTTCAGACAAAGTGGTTATTCTGAAATGTCCTGGAAACTGGTTTTAGGGAGGAGTTTCCACAGTTTCCATGTGTCAAAGAAAGAGGGGAAAAAGGATAACTGAAACATGCCACATAACAACACTAGGCCAACTAATAATGCAAATATACCAAACCAGAGCAGTAGACATTAGTTTGAAACCTTCCAGACATGTTTTAAGATATCAAAAGATGAGATCATCAGAGTGGTCCATTGAGAGTGAATGGGAAACCTGTTATACACTGAATACAACTGATTGGATGTTTGATTGAAATTGTTATTTCAAATATGTAAATAAATTAAAACAGACATAAACAATAACAATAATAATAATAATAATAAAGCATAATGATCGTAACATTGCACGCAAAAAACAAAAATTCGTAAAAGACATCCCAAAAATAATTTAAGAAAAAAAAATCAATTCACATATTTGAAAAGTTAGGTACTATGGTATACAATAGTCTTGTTCAAAAGGAACAAAGGGAGTACGACAGGATAGAAACTACTACCACTACTACTACTAAAAATAACAATAATAAAAATATGTTAATAATAATAATAATAATAATAATAATAATAATAATAATGAAGCAAAATGATCGAACCATTGCAGACACATACAAAGCAACATAAAAAATA